>NC_066844.1:5767527-6067527 GCF_001640805.2 Lates calcarifer
TAAGGCATGAGAAATGGTCAAAAAAGTCATAGTATAGTAAGGCTTCCAAAACCATTGATCATAATAGAAGTTCATCAAGTCATGTTATAAGTCTTCAAAATGGTCCTAAAAATGTCATAGTGTAGTAAGGCTTCAAAATAATTTAAATGTATGATTTAAGTTAAAAACATTCATTTTCATACAATATTAAACAGATTGGGAAACTATTTAGTGTTGAAGTATTTATTGAGTAAGATAATCATTTATCAGTGTCACAACAGCAAAAATAGGAAAGGGCATTATATATGAGAAGATAACAATATGAACAGTATAAACAGAATTATGTACATAGTAATAGATTGCATTTGAGTACTGACATTGCACTGTTTGAAATGACAAAATACCAAAATGAAAATTTAACCCAACCCACTAACATTGTGCAGAGGTGTTTGTGGAAAGCAAAGGTAAGATGGTTCCTTTGTCGAATACCGACAAATTGTCACAGTATATAGTATGGCACAGAAAAACATCAGTATAGAAAAATACTTTGATTAATGTGTGTTCTTGTCTCTTCTCTGCAGGAGTAGAAGACAACAGCGGCTGAAGACCTGAAGTAGATGAAAGAAAACAAGAAAAGAACAAGTGTTATGAAGCTGTTAATTAGATAAAAGACCTCCACCATCTAACTGGTGTAAACAGTGTTGTTTTCCTCTACTATGTGTAATGTAGTCATGGGCACATTTCCCATAGACTTATGATACAAGTAGTTAAATGATCACAAAGATGCTCCAAAGACATATCAATCTTTGGAAAATGCACTCATAACTACATTAATCCTAGCTCTAACAAGGTGTTTCCTTGTGATCAAATGTCTGTCATAATCTCTACTGTGATTTGGTAAATGTTTTCTTTCTAAACTTATGTATTTTAAACATTTTGAGGTTGTAAATTTAATTTATACAGGTTATATATATATAAGTGTGTATATATACATATATACACTTTTGAAGTCTGTGTAAAGCAGTTATACTAATGTATTTTTAAATGAATTCATACTTACTTTTTAGAACTATTCATTTAAGGTTTTAATTTTATTTTTAATGGTTTTATATATATTATTTCTTAGACATGGTTTATTTCTTAAAGGTTTTCAATTTTAAATGTTTTATATTTTTTGCAGCTACATTGTTGAAAAATACTAAGTATAACTGATAAGTTATAGCAGCTTTAATTTGTTCCAGACAAAAGGTTTTGAAGTATTTAACTGCAGCTGAGATAATGACAGACTGAAAAGAATAAACGAACACTGACCTTCTGAAAATGTCTTCACATCTGTCTCTTCTGTCTGTGCTTTAATGGTTGAAGTTTGAATCCTGTGGAGAAAATCACACCAAACCTTAATATAAAGAGGTGACTTTTAACACATCAAAATAAAAAGCACAGAGTGTTTCTGGGTATTGAACTTCAAACTGTCAAAATATAAGTAAAAGACATTAAATCTACAAAGAAACCAGAGTGTGGACTGACTGGTTCTGGGCTAATCAGATCTAGTCCACAAGTTAAATTTGCTTTATACACAAAGACAGAATAAACTGCTCTGACTGGACAACTGATTCCACCAGCTCCTGATATTCACACAACAGCAGTGGATAGAAATGTTTTTTCCTTCAGTTAAATTTAGAAGTTTGGTTGATATAAGCCAAAAGTAACAGTGTTTCTAATGTGACACTGAACTCCACGTGATTATGATTTACTGTACTAATGAGAGAGAAAGTGTGAAAGAGATCTGATGTTTAAATTCTTCATTTTTCTTTGAACTGTACCTTCACGAACTATGTAAATAAATTTTAATAATGAGTGACGTCTTTTGTGACAAATCAAAGTATTCAGACTGAAGATCAATTACTGAACATAAACAGCTGATGTAAAGCTGTTTATGAATTACCTGGAGGCCTCAGTCCTGGTTTCGAAGAACTTCTTCATTGTACGAAGACTCTCTCATCATGGATGAAGTGGTGACACCAGGAGGACATAAAAAGAGAGATATACGAAGGAAAAAGTTCAATACACTATAACCTATTTTTCAACAACAGTTTAACCATGAAAACACACATAAATATTCAACATTACAGCTAAACCAGAACATTCTCCAAACATTAGAAGAGTGTCTCAGAAAATGGGCTGTTACCTGTCGCATATGACAAGAAAAAGCATCACATCTTTAAGAATTAATAACAATAAATATTTGGGGAAAATTTTACTAAAATGATTATCTTAAATCTTAACTTTTTATATAAATTGTTTGTCAACTAATCACTGGAGGGATCGTGTATATTACTGAGAACTGCATAATAACTCACCTAAGTAAATTTTTGAAAGCAGGGTTTTAACTTGTACTTTTAATTATACTTAAGTATAAGACCTAAGCAATAGCACTGCCTATTAACATTACTAATTCAGCTCGTCAACACATTTTCAGACTGGGTAAATCTTTAGGACACATACCTGTTTGGTTTGTAAGGTGAGAGCTGGCATTTCTGTCCAGGCTGCAGCAGCTGAACCAGTAAACCTGGAAAACACAAGTACAACACTTGAAAAACAAATAACCTCATTAATAAAGAATAGTTCACCTCCAAAACTTGAACAGTGTAGGAATAAAACACTGAAAACTTAACACTATAACCTTGACAATTACACTTTGAGGTGAATCAGTTAGGGCTTAAACGATTAGTCAATATAATTGACAACATCGATTATAAAAATTCAACAATGCAGAATTTTAGTGTCCACACTTCGTATGAAACCATAAAACGTGCAACTCTGAAAAATCATAGATGGACAGACGGTGTTGGAAGGGTCAGATCACAATAACGGTTTTTTGTGACTTTATTGATATCAAAGAAAAAATAATTTTTAAAAATAGTTTATAATAATTTATAATAATTTCTAACAGCAGGGCTCCAGACTGCGACCATTTTTTGAGACAATGCGACTAAATTTTATGAGTACGACTACGCCTGTTAAATCTAACTGCATTAAAAAGTAAAAGCCACTGGCCTTTATCGTTTCCTTATCAAATCACCTGATTAACAAGCCCTTAGAAAAGCGATATTTTCAACAGCTGTTCAGTCTCCTGACACGTTTAACACAACCACATTGTTGCTAAGAAGCCAAAATAAAAGCTATCTGTATGGATAGTCTAACTGGTTAGTTTGGCACTTATCTTAAAATTAGTCACATTCCTGTAAACTTTACTTGAGAAGACAAGACACCAGCCCCTCGACATTTTAGATTTCATTCCAGTGAGATATTGAGTTTACAGTGATTCTACTGTTGTAATGTGTTGCTCTAGAAACATTATTTAGTTGTATTTAAAATATGACTCAACTCTACTCCTGTTCTGAATTTATTCTTTAAAAAAATCAAAAATAAAAAAACCCAGTTGTTCAGTAATGAAAAAGAACCAGTAACAGTATGAGCCAGAATGATAAGGGTCTATAGATAGATAAAGAAAAAAATGCTAATGATACCCATCCGTGCAGCTGCTTAGAGGCTTCACCCTGACTTCAGGCAGATGAGCAAACCACTTCACTATAAGTCTGGTTTAACCAGTGATATTTTGTGATTATTATTTATTATTGCACAGAGTGGGATCACTGTTTAAAATGTGAAGGATTACTTTATTTTCTCCAATATTAAAGGGCAACTTAAATCATTCATGTAGATTTTAAGAATATGTTTTCCTTTAAAATTAAACAATATATTGTTATTGTCTATTTATTACCAAAGCATTTATTAGTAACATAGCTAACATGGAAAAGATCTGAATTTGTTGCATTGAATCTTGATTTAAGCAGTGCACCTAACTTTTTGGCTGGTAAAATTTTCAATAACAAGCACCCGTGCTATTACAGGAAAAGTTAGTCTGGAGCTCTGAACAGTAATCTCAGCTCATATATTGTGACCGACTCTTGAGGCTTAAAACTTGTGGAGGAGCACAGAGTTCAAATCTAGTTTTCAAGCTTGAATTCAACACAAAACGGAACTCAATAAAATCTCGTCACCACAAACAACTTTCTACTCAATAATATACCCAACAGGCGATCAGTGTACAGCTATGAAAAGATTACTGCAACAAAGCTACAAAGACACACAAAATGACAAAAAGGCAAAACACTGAGTCGCTAAATGATCACAAGTGATCACATGTGATGCTGAACAGCCACACTGAACAGAAAATGGTCATAAAGAAACAATAAATGACCTGGAATGGGCACAAAACTACAAAGACACAATACAATGCAAAACAACCACAAAGAAGCTGACCATAAATAGATTTAAAACAGCCAGCTAGAGGCGCAAAACGATGTAATACCACCACAAAGAGACACAAAATTATCACATTGACATGATAATCCGCCATAAATTGACTTAAAATGACCAAGCTGGAGCAGAAAATTATGAAGCAGTAAAATGTCTGCAAAGTAAATGTAAAGAGGTGCAAACGGGGTTGTAAACAGACAACTAAACAGTTAACACCCTCCACAACGCCAGTCAGGGACGCTTGAGTCACAGGAACACAAACACACTCTTACCCACGAGATATAAATGACTGAAAATGGAATTTAAAAATGCATTACAGGTAAAGCTAATGCTAACGCTAGCCTCTAGTGCCGACGCTCTCCAATAACGTTAATGCTAACGCTAGCCGCTAACTGTGTGCCTTACCTTTGCGTCGCATGTGTGTTCAGCGTCCAGTCTCACTCCTGTTAGACAAAAAACAGATCCAAAGTTTGTTTTAGCATCTAGACCTCTTCATTAAGGACAAAAAGCAGCTCCAGACTTTGTTTTAGCATCCCGACCTCTCCGTCAACGACGTTTTTTCATAGTACTAGCAAACAGAAGAAATGGTTCAAACGTGGTTTAAATCTGTTTTCCTACTTCCGCCTCTCCTAGCTCCTCCCAGAAGGCTGTAGCCAATGACAAGACACGTCACGACCAATGACGGCATACGTCAGCTAACTTTGGCAGAAAAATTCATCCACCATAAAGAAGCCTTATATCTATTATGAGATACAGGACAGTATGCGTCAGAGGCAGCATCAGTGCACAAAACCTGAAGGTGAAACTCATGTTTTATGACAAATTGGCCATGACTGCATAAAAAATCCCTCTCTCTCACTCAAAAAATAAACAAATAATCTTGATATCACAGGGTAAATAAAATAATTATTTACGTGCAAGGGATGGGCTGAAATATAAACTACAGCATTTGATTATGTTTTACATACTGCTCAGCTGACATCAATTTCTATATTGATCGTAATGTCTGACATCTATCTCTGCTGACTATAGGGACAGTAACTGATACTAATGCTTTTTTCCTACAGTAATACAACATAAATCATTGTAAATAACTAATCAGAAAGGGACTTTTGACATTTATTAACTCAAGCATGACCTGAACAATAGTGCACAAAAGAACTGTACTGTTGATGAACAAAGCAGATTTTATTACTTTCATCACTCATTTCATTATGCTGCATCCACCTTCAGACATATATGGATTTTCCTGTACAGTATATAAAGAATACAGTTTGAGGGTAATTGAGTCCGCCAGCCTGCCAGCCTGTGTTTTGAAGCCGTGGATGAGTAGTTTGCCACAAGCATGCATTGATGCTCATGGCTGCCCACGGCTGAGGTGTCCCCGCTTCACCTCTCACCCTCTCTGCTTTGAATGATATTTTAATGTTGCTGCCAAAAAAATGTGACCAGGCAGTGGCAAATGGGCATCTTCAGTCCTCTGTGGAGTTTTCTGGCATTATTTCAGGCACACAGATAAAGATGAAACAACACTGGCAAGTTGTGAGGGTGCATTCATACAGAGCCTATTTGCAGTTGTGTGGTCAAATTCAGGGATATTTATTTTGTTCATTTGGGCTGGTGAGAATGATGGCATTTGAAACCTGTGTCCCATCTACTTATATGGAAGGGGAGGCATTTATGGCATGTACTGCAGCGAGCCACCAGGGGGCGATTGAAATGTTTTGGCCTCACTTTTGGTCATTGTGCATCTTTTTATACAGTCATTGGTGCTAATCATGTATTACATCCATGGTGCTAATGTATTGGAAGCCAGAAGTTAACATTTATTACAACGAGCATAGAATTCACAAGAAAGAGGAGGAATTATTTACAAAATAAGAGGGTGCATGTCGTGAAAAAAGTTGTTGGAACCCCAACCATCTCACCAATGCCTCCACAAAATCTCCTACTTGTCTCATTCTGTTCATCAGTTACACAGACAGATAGAAAAAAGCATCAGGTGTTGCTCCTTTTGAACTTTGCAACCTGACCCCTCTGCTGCCCACTCTTCCCCAAACCCTAATCCCACTGTAAATCACCAGGCCATTATTCATTCAGAGCTTCCTCTCTGAGGGTTGACTTACTTTCCTCTCAGTCCTGCTCGCTTCCTGTCTGTGTAGGTCAGATACAAACAGTAATGAGAGACAGTTGGTCAACAAATAAATAAATAAACACTTCTTTTCCAAAACACAATTCACCTATTTTATTTATTGAATTATGTATTATCTGATGGTCCCAGTTCAGTGTCTGACAGAATGTACTATAATATCTAAATTAGTAAATTTACTTTAGTGCATTTTTTGGAGAAATTTGGTTACATGTATCATAACTTACTTTATGAGGGTAAATCTTGTAAATCAGTAAATCAGTCACACCTGTAGCAACATAGTTTTTCAGTCACAGAAGCTCAGCAGGAGCACATGACCCTTCCATGTTCAATGGTGTAACACAGACTCCATTAATGACGTAGATGTTGTGAAGGATATCCTTATCTGACCTATCAGCATGTCTTTTGCAGAAAAATCAAAGAGGGAGGATGGTTGTGAAAGTCACAGATTGGTTCACAGGGCCAGAGTGCTATGGACATTTTTTTCTCTTTTTAAATGCCAGGTCCAGTTAGTTGATGCATGGAAAGAGAGGCGAGGCAGCCACACTGAGGGCCATGCTTCCCAGCATCCCTCCCTCTCCCTGTTCCCGCCTCGGCGTCCAAGCGCTCAGGCCTCCGGCTGTGTAGCCATGACAACCAAATGAGGTAAATGGTTGCAGGAGAATCCTCGTCACGACCACCACCCTCACAGGCCTTTTTGCAGTGGCGCACGGACGTAGTATGTGCAAATCTTTCTCGTATGTTATTCTTCCCGTTCAGTGTAGTTTGCAATCTAAAATATCTCCACACAGGATCCTTTGCTCATTGTTCTCTGGTGTGTGCCACGACTCAGCTTTCTCTCTAGCCAACATTACATCCCCCCAGGGTGAGAGTTGTTTTCACTCTGTGATTCTTTGACTTCAGATTTCTTCAGAATAGCTGCTATCATGTTAGACCACCTCTTATATTCTCATAATAGGACCCAACAAAGGCACATGCTGAGAAAAATGTGGAGAAATGAATCATCAGCACGAGGGATGGAAAAAGAAACACAAACCTCTGTTAACCAAGAGGTAACTCCTCCATGCAGCACCTTGTATGAGCTAAGGAACTTGACACTGCAAAGAAAAAGACACTGTAGATGAGCAGGAAAAAAATGCCTTACTGGAATGGGATTGCATTGCATGTCAATTTGTTTCCCTCTGACGTTGTTATCCTTTCATCATGTTGCACACAGATTGTCCAAATGCTCACAGCTCTGAATGAAAAGAAACTGTCCACTAACAGGCTGATTACATGTTATGCAAGCGGATGGTATTTGACTTTTTTTCCCCCTAAGTCTCTAATTTCTCTAACACCCTTTCCAAAAATAGTGCATCCATTTGCATACCTGCAGTGTGATAACAGCGCTGTGTGAAATAACACACTGTGTGGTGTTTACAGATGAGCCTCTCTCATTTGCTGCTGTGACAAGACAAAATCTGTCAACTCTGGGAAATGAGGGGAAAAGATTCACAGTTATTATTGAGTCATTATTAACACTTTGCAGCAGATATAATTTTGCTATCTTTTTGCTGCTGTTGTCACACTCTCTGAATACAAGACAGCCGAAGAAAGGAAAATATTACAGATCATCAACCTTTAATATTATTATTTGCCCTGTACAGGTTGGTCTGTATCCATGATGTATGTTGACATACTGTATAAGGCTTTTTAAATAAATGATCACCCTCCTTCTTTATCTGAATTTACACATACAAATTCTTAACAAATATAGACCAAAAGACAGAAAAAAAGGATTTTATTTTACTTTATTTTTTTAACCAAACATCAATATACAGCTACACATATGGTCTGTTTGACAGTGTCTGTTTGACATTTGGAAATGCATTCAGCTGCAGCAACAACATCACGCCCTCCCCTGTCACTTAATTTAGAATTGAGCCATTCTGACATTTATCTGACAAAACATTACATGGAATTTGGTATTTTAAGCAATGTCAAGACAAACTGTAGGAAAACAGCCACCAGCGTCTCTGCTTTCCGGGGTGCGCAATGCCAAAAAAGAAGAAGAAGAAGAAAAAAAATTCTTTGGGGACTGACAAAGTAAATAAATGTTTCATTCTGAAAGGTTTAATAGAAAAATAGACATGAATCTGTACTTTATACTGTAGGTAACTCAACAGTGCATGCTCTAATGTGCTGATATTTGTTACTTAATAAAATGAGTAAGAGAAAGGAAAATGTCATGCTAACATATGCGTCAAGCTAACAGCTAAGCTAACATAATAATTTGTTAATATACAGTAACTACACAGTAGTTGGAAATGATAATGATATGTATAAAAAACTCTCCCTCTGATCCCTTGACTCAGGTCTGCACCTTCAGATAGCTGTTAGAAAAGCAGTTTCTCATCTGTTTAAGGGGAAAACCACTCAATCTAATCTATCCACTTTAACTATTCATGTGGTGGTAAGCAGTCACTAGTTTGTTTTCAGAACATAAGACCCTGCTCTTCTCACACCAACGACTGGAAACTTGCTTTCTAGACTCACACAAAATCAAAATGGTTTTACACTTTTCATTGGGAGTTAACTTTAATGTACCCTCATTCTCTCAGCTGTGGGCACCTTTACTCTGGCAATGAGTGATAAAGTATTAGGTGTAGTTCACTATCACTGACCAAACTGTCACAAGAATCAGGAATGGCAGAGTTTGAATATGAAATTCAGTGGTATTCCTCTTCAGGACTGTACTATATCTGATGTTTGAATGGAAATGGAGAAATCCAAAGTGATGTGCCTAGTTACAGTTACTAAGCTATGATTGGACAGTTGCTGTTTAGGGAAGGGGTTTAGAAAAAGGTCAATTGGCTGTTATCAATGAATATTAATTTCCAATGGGCATGTGTCTTCAAAGTGTCCCACATGGTCTGAATTCTGGCAAATACACAACATCTATACAGTACAAATCTTACTCTGTTTATAAGGATGTGGCACTTTCAGCACAACATGTGACAATACACATTAATGAAAACATACTGTGACGACACAGGCTGGTACCAACATGTGATGTGACACATCCTTTAAAGTGGACTGGGGATCGCATAAGTTTTGTGTGAAATCTTTGTGCTTTTATTGATACTGATACTTGTGAAAAAATAACAAAAAGTAAATAAGGCCACATTTATTTACTGTCACTTCTGCAAAACGTGCTTCAGAACGCAGCACGTTCAGGGTTGTGACTTGTTTCTAAAGGGATGCAGGCGTTTGGAATTCCTTTTTTCTATCTTTTGTTAAGCATACACAGAAACGATGACTATTTGTTTGCGGCTCTTTTTCTATGCCCTGCTTGTTTGCATTTAGAGGCTTGACATTCTTTCTGTTTCATATCTCAATTTTGCTGAATTATTCATGCCTTACGAGAATAAAAAAATGCAGAGTCCAGCTTTGTGCCTTTCAAATCTTAATCATGGAGAATTTAAATATACAAGATGCAAATAACGAACAGAAACCCATAAAATTTAGGGCACTGCTTTATTTGATTTAGACTGTACTGTACTGTCGCTCTTATGAATGCAGATGCTGATACAGTAAGAGTTTCGGTATAAGACTTCTTCAGGATATCAAATCAGCAGCTTTACTGCCGTTGCTACTGCTATAAGATATTGGAAGATCTTTAGTAAAAGGACAATAAGCTCCATGATGTATATATTTTGGGTGTCTTAAACACAACAACAGACAACTATTTATTCCTAAAGAAACTAACCTCTGGCTCGCCACCCTCATACAGTGAGTAACTATTTGTTCTGAAATCACTTTGCCGTTAAAATCGAGGTCAAAGACTTGCCATGTATGAAGCCAAGTAAGACAGCTGGTTCAGTCATGGACAGACTAGAAGAAAATGTAAAGCTTTGGAGACCATAACTGTTTGACTGAGTATATGTGTATACAGAGTGTGATTGTGATTTGGCTATAGTGTTGCCTTCTATTTAGGATCTATCACTACCTCGCTAGATAAAACTTCATCCACAACAAAGTCCTTATATGCAATCTCTCCTTCACCAAAAACCTGATCTTTGGCAGATGAAGATAAAATCAGTCTACATGGTGTAATTAGGGGCTTTGCCAAAATTAGGTTCACCATTTAAAGTGCGTTGTTTGACACAAGTTCTACACAGATTCTATTTTAATACTGTATTTGCCATAATTTTCATGATTATATTGTAGATATTTTATGAATTGCTTTCTACACATTTCACAATTACCAATCTAAGGAAAGTACAGTATATCCTCTTTATATATTTGTTTGACTGTACATTGTTTTCTTTTGTACATAAATTTGTGATTATATAATGAATATACTACTAAAAGAACGTGTAGACCCTGCCTACAGCACATCACCTATCAAACATCTCATCCCTGTCCAAATCCCTCCTATCTGACTAACACCTGTCACTGTCTAACTTTACAGGCCGAAGGAACAACAGTATTTGCCTTCTCAGGTGCTTGTGAACCACTTTTGAATGTTGGTGAGTGAGACTGTCCAATATAGACATTGTAAATGGCAGGATATGCCAGCATATCATGTTATAGGCAGTTAAATACTGAGGTCACTGGTCGGTATGACATCCTTTTTTCTTTTTTCTTTTATGGGATCAAGATTAAGCGTTCAGCCCTACACAGATAAAACCCCAATGAAAACCATCTAAAAGGTATTTGATGTCACTTTACAGGATTCAGACTCCTTGTGATCATTATTTAAGTTATTGGCTTGTCTAAGACTAACGTGACAGAACTGCAAGCACTGCAGCAACACTTCTTTTTTTAAAATCTATTTCTCTTTCATAATAAAGATGTCAGCCTTACAATATTTCTGTAGGCCTAACACTGAGCCAAGAGCCAGTAGCCATAAAACATGACCACATGCTCTTGTGCCCAAAAATATGAACTCTATAATATCATTTGCAAGTGGAGTTGGGCACTCACTACTTTTTCTTAGGACTTTGGCTCATTCCTTGGGAATGTCCTTTGTTACTGTATTTCAAATGTCCATGTGCAAAGACAACAACTGCAACTGTACCAGGGACGAGATCCTACCGTTTAACAGTCCTGCATATTCACCAGAAGCAGCATGAAACTTGTCACTTGTAGCGCACATTGTCTGCGGTGTCCTCTCACAGTTTGATGCGCCTGTTCCATGCGGGCCCTTAAAAGTAAATCCATTTCACTCCTCACTCTCCTCCTCGTCCCCTTTGGTGCCTTTACTCCAGCGCTGGAAGCAATGAACAGTTGAAGCTAGGAAGAAGCTTGTCATTATGGCAACCACAGACACCGAGATGCCAGAGAAAATGATAATGAGCAGGTCTGTTAGAGTCAGGGTGGCCTGGCACTCACGGAAGCTGTCCTTCGAGAGCTGGGTCAGGGACACACGTCTGCCGTCCATGGGGAGGGAACACTCCATGCCTTCCACACCTGCACCGTAACAGGAAACAGGGATTAGACAGATTTACTACACTGCAGTGAATTATATCATATTCATGGACTTTCAGATAAATTAATTCACATGGCAGCTATTCAGGAATTACATCATATAGAAGAACAAGCAGACAATACAGCTGTGCATTAATAGAGAGTAATACACACACCATACAAACACAAGAGCTCATTTCCTATTTCACTGATTCCCCAAAAGTTTAAAATTGAAGGTGATAAGAACTGCTTGTCGGATGGCTTTGGACAAACCACTTCTTTTCTAGTATAACCCAGCACTTAGACCCACTGCTCACACAGCCCACACTTGCTCAGAGGTCTGAAATAATCAGAGAAAGATAGAGTGCATACTTATAGGTGTCTTGTTTGTACATGGCTGTTTAATTCTAACAGTGTTGTGTTGTACAAGACCTGAATTCAACAGGGCAGTACAGTATTTTTCCTAAGAGTAGGAGCTGATTTAATAAGTGTGAGGTTGATCAGAAATCTTCTACTGTGTATACAGTGTACACCCGCCCACAACGTGACTATAGGTTCACTGTGGGAATAAAGTGGAAATGCTAAGAAACTGTGAAGCAGAGTGATACTGTAAATGTGCAGTCTACTGTTATCTTACTATCTACTATCTACTGTACACTGCAAATTATTCATGTGTTTCGTTAGAGGGGCTTTATTTTTGTCTTAATGTAATGTAATGTAATGTGAACTGCAATGTAAGCTGCTCTGGGAGGTGGCCTATCTCTGTGCCTCTGAGAACAAGAGAAATTCTTCTGCAGCTTTTGGACATAGTTTGGAGAATAAAAAAAAACCATCCGTTTAAATCATATTAATTTCTGCTGCCAGCTACAAAAGGCAAAGAATACACTTCCTCATTAAATATGACTCCCAGTTACATCTCAAACATTTACAGACGTATTAGTAAAGGACACTGTCTGAGACAGGGGCACCTTGACCAAACTCATCTCCAGATGAAAGCATGATAAATCAGGGAGTGCAGCCCTCCGTGTCTCTGTCACCTTCCTATAGTTTATTGTTCAGACATCATTTAAATGGAAAAGGACATTGATGGTGGCTTATTGGATTTCAAGGGTACAAGTCTACCGGTGTGTCTTCTTCTTTTCCAACTCATGATTACAAATGAGATCGACACTGGATCATTAGGGTCAGTTTTAACATGTATATGTTAAAGACTGGCCACTGATACTACCACTGAAACTACAGTGGACTGGGTTCACTTTCACATAATTACAAACTCAGTCATTCAACTTGTTCTACTGACAACTTTGTTAAACTTTGCATTAATTTGATACAAGTGTTAATTATACACTTGCACTGCCATTCATATTCTTTATTGCACACTGCACACTTTAGATGATAATCTATACAGAAAGTTACCTTTATATCGGCAGTGTACTTTAGGAGAAACTAGACATATTGATGTGAATGTTAGCTTATAGGTGGGAAGAAATGAAGCCTTGCGATGTGGGTGGCCAACTGATACTGCACATGCAAATGCACACACTTGGCAGTACATCAATTCTGGGTCTTTGCTCAACAGTCAGCACAATTTGCAGTATGCTTTGCCATGAGACAACTAAACATCTTCTCTTGTGACTGTCTACAATTATATTGATTCATCAAACTACCTTAATTCAGACTTATAATATTTGAGTTCACACATGGATTTAAATTTAACTGAAAATCTGAACTAACAATGAAATATTGAGGAAATAATGTGCTTTATTAGTTGACAACTTTTTTTTATACATGTACAAGTAATTGTGAAGATAATAGGCAGAAACCACTTCAAGAGTGTTAAGTGACAATGGAAAAAGAAATAATGGAAATTAGTGATGGCATGGAATTGGTTTCCATGCTCCTCCGATTGACTCACTACAGTATTAATTAGGTTTGTAACTGAACTCTTAAAGAGCTTGATAAAACTTAGTGACACTAATCCCTTAATACACGATACAGATTCTCACATTTCTTTTAACATTCAATTAGTAGAGGCCACACAATATTACACACACACCAAAATGCCAAAATAACAGGACAGAAAGTAAGCATTTATACACTACAGTTAGGATTTAATCATATTTAATCATTTAATCATATTAAATATATTCTTTTGGCTTTTAAAATAAACTGAATATTTTAAATGGAGATGAACGTGTGGATGTTTTGATCTGTTTTCATTCACTATTTTTTTGCATCGAACAATTTCTGGACTTGAGATTGTGGGCAATAGCTCTGAAACTAAAATTTCAACCACAACATCCCATGACACAACAGCAGGAGAAGCAGGCAGGATAATATGATGATGATGATGGATGGCCCTCTCCCTCATAATATTATTTGTGTTCTTTTTTTCCTCAAGGATTGTGCATTGCTCCCATCATGGCATACATGCAGACCACTACTGGCTTTGCTACAACCAAGCATTCAAGTGCTTACTGGACAAGCTCCATTGAAAACTCAAGTAGCCTTGGATCAGCATCAGATCAAATGAGTCAGAAGCAAACCCAGCATCAAGGAAGAGGCTCCAAACTGACGAGGAGCCAATACCAACAATCCTGGTGGAGCCAGAGAAGAGCACGCTGGCTCCTGGCATGATTATTCCAAGGCACATCTACCGTATGTCAGGGGAACCAGAGATCAAAACAAATTCATAGTCTACTGCATGTGAGTTAAACTATCTGAGCAATGTGCAGAGGCAGACCTGCAGGACTTAGTTATAAACAAGTGTGCAACACACTTAGGGATGGTTCATCAGCTCTGTCTCTGTGACAATGACGAACTGAAAATGTTTAAATGTGTTTTTTATATTTTAAAAATCTGGGTGAAGAATTATGTTGTGTAACAAACCATATGGCACAAACTTTTAAAGCATCAGTTCTGTTTCCAAAATATGGTTTGACTCAGCGGCCTTCAGAGAGGAGAAGTTTTTTGTTTGTTTGTTTTTTACTGTAGCATTTCCAGCGTCTCTCACAGCATGCTGTGAATGGTGATATTTTGACCTTGGATTATACTGTGCAGCACGTGATTTTTCCCCCTTCATTATAATACAGTGTTGTGAAATTAGTAATTACTCATTTCAGTGGTTGCTGTACAGTAGCCCCAGTCATATGCTTTAGTTTGTACAAAATAAATCCCCTCCAGTATGAGGCTGATTGTTAATGGTAAAACATGAGCAGGAGAGAAAGGAAATAAATGTAGTAGTATGTACAGTATTGACAAAGTGTTGGATACAGAGACAATGCATTGACCTTGTTGTAATTAATTCTTAGTAAGTAAAAAACACATAAATGCACCAGTGATATTCACTGCCACACACCACACACTAAAGACAACAACCTTGAACCCATCTGAAAATCTAATATGTTGGAGAGCCTGTCCTGTCTGTTTGTACCTGAGATAAATGGATCATATTTATATTCACAGTGCTCTTATTGCATGGCAAAGTAACCCATCACCTCAGAGAATTGGCCTTTGCCTTTAAGAGACAGTTCTGTCTGGTCTTGCCTGTCCCAGATGCTTGATTAATAACAGCCCAGACTGAAATTATCCTGGTGAACACATGGCCCCTGCAGGAGTTACTGCATTACCACATTTATCATGATCAAAGCAGAGTTAGTGAACAGGACAATGGTGGACAAGTTTGACTCTTATTAATGGCATTTCTAATAACTTACATGAGCATGTCAGACACTGTCAAAAGCTACACTTTCTGTGCCTGAAAATTTATTTTAAAACCAAAACATTTATTGTAAAACCAATACGCATTGTAAGTACAAACAATACATAGAATTTGAGAGGACAGATAGCAGCTTTCCATGAGAATTACACTGTTGCAGCTGAGGACTAAAATTACACAATAGGGCACACAGACTTATTACACTGCCTGACAAAAGGGGGGAATTACTGAACAGCTGTGCTATTTGGCCAAAAGTGGAATCTTTTGGAACAAACACCATAATAATAGTTTCTGAGTATTACATGCTTGTCTGTAACAAAATGTGCACAGCTTTCACCAAAAGAGGATGCCCAGATTTAGAGTGAATGTGGCCTCAGATTAGAGATGGAGGATGGAAGAGTTTGATATGAAAGTGCTTCCATGTTTGCAGATATTTGTTGACTATGAGCTGCTACATGTGAGACAAAATTCTGCTAACAAACATACCCTTCCAGCTACACTAATAGCTTTGAAAATGCTTATGCAAATGTGATATTTTTGATGCTCACCTCCCACTTGGCAAAGGAAATTACCAAACAAACTTTGTATTGTTTGCTGGTATCTGGTTTCACTTGTTAAAAACCCATGACTAATATGAAACACAAAACAGTGGCTAATTTAAGACTAATTTCCTTTTTCGGGTACAAGACTAGCAATGATGTAAACTACTACTCTAGAATAATGTGTGAATGCTCCAAATCTGAATAAAGGAGGGTTTTTACAAGACTCTGAAAGATTTCAATATATAATTTTAAGCTAGCTAACCAGCCACTGATAAGCTTTTCACAGGTCACTTTGGTCCTTAAGTCACAGTGGCTGTTCCCTCTTTCTCCAACTTACTTCTATTCCAAATATACACATGTACTCTGAATTAATCCCAGTGACAGCTGCCAAAGTGTGCAGTCACAAATCACCATGCTAAAGAGATAAATGTGAGATGACTGACAAACTGTAACGAACGCTTACTTGCTAAAATGCCCACATTTCCTTCCTTCAAACAAGCTCATAGTTTGGTGCCAAGAGTCTTGGAATTTTGACAGCCACCTCTTTGAGTACCTGTCAGCTGTCTCTTTAAACAAACTTACATTAAATCACTGATCTGTTATGATACCCAGACTTTGAGAGGAGGTGATACTATTAGAGTTTCTGTTGATTTTGATACATTAACAGTCACTAAAAGAATACATCAGAACAAAGTAGTAAGGAAAAGGTATTTTTTATGAGCTCAAGTATCTCAGTGGATGACATGACTGAGTTACAATCCATTTTCATAAAAACAGCAGTGGGTCAATATTAGCTATGAAAATGGGTAAGCTGTTACAGTACAATTTTTGGAGTTCATAAATGACCCCAAACACCACTCTGATCACAAGGAGTGTGGCTGGAGCTGGCTACCATGCAATACTGTAACACAAATCAGGCCCTTACACTATCGGGTATGTCAGCCCACACAGCTATGTTACATTCCTGGCGCGGACAATTGATGGATTACATTTAGGATTACAGTGAGCCAAGGGGATAGGCTATCTGCGGCCTCAGCCGTGATTGATCTACCTAGCTGTGACAGACTGATATGGGAGGCTTGTTTCCCCTCCCTCCTTCGACACCCCAGTGTCTGTCCAGATTGATCTCTGCACCAATAGTAAAGGCAAAAATCACACCACAATCTCACATCTGCAGACTCCTGCAGGAGTTGGCATTCATGCTAAAGTCTTCACACCAAACCACTGGTGTCTAGACACTCTACCTAAATAATCCAGTTGTGATAATGACTCACAAAACTGTCCCTTTTCTACTAAATGAGACGAATGTGCCACTCAAGTCCAATACTCAGTAGATGTAAAAAGAACCAGGCAGACATAATTACAGAGACTGAAGAATTATTCAGTTGCAATCAGAGAGAGAGTCTGAAGGAAAATGGTGAGAGATTTTTTTTAAAAAAAGGGCCAAAGAGAGGGAGGAACAGAGTGGAGAATGTGTGTGAAATGAATGCACTGAATGACAAGCATTCATATGACAGTGGGGCGAGGGTGAATCATTCAGGAGGGGATTCCTTTTGCATGGAGACTCAGTGACATCACTGTACCATGGGCATATTCAAAATGTCTCACCACAAAAGCACAAATGCACACACAGAATTTATATTATTTCCAAATATAAGAGATCTTAAAAGCTGTTAGATGCCTTTTTTTTACTGTTTTTCATGAAAATAAAAAAGCAGTTTGTCTAATGTCATATGATGATGAAACAGCTAAATATGCAGGTCTTAGCAGTTTTATGCTTCACACCCGACCACACACAGGCACAAAGGAAGGTATCCATCATGCAAAGCACTGCACACTGCCAGTGAAATAAAGCTTTTGGCTTTTCACCTTTTATTTCTGACACTGGTAGATTATCCCTCTCTGCTTCTGTACTTGCAGCAGCTGATTCTGTCACACTGTGTAATACAGTCCACCTTTTCACACTCTGCTCTCCCTTGCCAGCACTATCTCTCTCACATTCCAACTTTAAATAAACATTAAATTAGGCCAAGATAAAAGAAGCTGTCAGCCTGTGTTAATGGAATAGATCTTTTCTCATCACATACCTGTGAGTAGCAAAGATAGCAAGTAATGTCATGTGGGGGCATCGCGTGTGTGCTACGTGGCGCTGGTCAATAGCATCATATTTTCTGAGCTGATGGTGCAGTGTGCCAACAGGTCTCTGGGGAGCAACTTGATAGGCTGTGAAGGAAAATTCAGACTTTGACCCTGTCACATGAACTGCTACTTTGTAGTGAAACTGTTCAGGTCATGACTAGTGTTGATAGCAATGCCACGCTGGGCCCCAGCCTCAATCTCTCATGGGAGTTGGCCTGCCCTGCCCTATAGGCAGCTCTGGCTCCAATTACCCTGGCCAATGTGCCGTAGAACTGTGTCACTCTGAATTATACATGGCCTTTGTTCATCCTTAACCCAAGAGCACTAGAGACAGCAGTGGATCATGTTTACACTCATCCATCCATTAAAACATTTATGAACCTGAGTGGTGGCTAAAAAACACAGAATTGGCACCAAAAAACAAATACAGAGGAATGAAAACAGACATGTGTGTCTTAATACAGCTCAAAATGAGCACTTGACTGCATTTAGGTCAAGATATTCTGTCCATCTGAAAGTCTGATTTAGCTATGATATAAACACATCCTGTGGAACACATAGGAAACAAAACACAGCCACGAGGAAAGAGATCTGTTTTTCGATCCAAAAAAGTCCAGAATTTGCAGCATCTTCCACCCACTCATCATGCTGACCTGCAGTAATCAAAGTTATGCAAACAGAGAAGTGTGCTGCTTTGTGAACTCAAAATCAGCGGGGAAATCAAGATGTGAAAAATGGAATGGGAATTGGGTTTACAGCATGGGCTCTGCAGCTGCTACATTATGCAGGCCACCACAGAGGGAACCGTAGAGATCTCAGGGTGACTTCTAAAATAGAAGTGCATTTTTGTCACGATCTATTGTCAATTTAAATTATTTTCTGTTCAATTATTTTGCTGGTGCCATATTTTAGTTTGTCAAATGAAATACTGATATGTGTTTAAAGGTGCTATATATATATATATATATATATATATATATATATATATATATATATATAAATGCTACATAGCTAATGTTAGAGTAAAAGTGTTGACAACCATTTGAGCTTCAGCCATCACTGTTTACAAGACAAGAGGTTAGAATACACCCACTGGGCAGCACTACTTCTTCATCCTCTCATGCTACACTACAGCGTTACAGTGACTCACTATTGCAAAGTGGTATTAAGAGAAGGGACAGGCCAGGGCTAGCTCATTAGCATGCTAACTTTAGTAGCAAAGGAGTGAAATTTGATGCTAAACAAACAACGGTTCTTTTAGATGGTTCTTTGATAAGTAAACAGCTGATATGCTAACACTGGGTATGTAGCAATAGCATACACCTACATAGAGCACCTTTAAGTTCAATCAGTAAACAAACACTAAAAGTGTCAGAGAGCAAACATGCTTATCTATCTAATATTTATTATATGCTTTTCTTGTAGTTAATATATTAGAAATCTATTGACTATTTTGTACTGACAAGAAAATATGCACAATATGAGCTAACACAGAAAACCATTTGTTTGAGACTTTATACTGAGATGTTTCTGTGTAGCCTCTCACCATTTTTCACATTTGAGCAGCTCCTCCATTTCCTTTGTGCATTGTGTTGTGTGACAACAGGGTAAATAAAACACTATACTTGAAAATAAGTCAGATTGCATACTGACATCTTTGAGTATACCGAATTTTGTCATAATGTCAGTTTGAACACTGCATGTCGAATAGAAAAGAACTAGAAAGAGCATCTCATTTGTTGTATGATGAACAGATATGAGGAGGAAATACCCACACTTATGGAAAGAGCACACTCATGTACAGTTTAAAAAGTAATATTTGTCTCTGTAATTGATTTTCTCTATGATGAATGGGATATTAAGTTGACACACCCACGCTGATGATGGTTGTTAGAGCTGATACATATTGAAAAAGCTTATCAAGTCAACCTCATTCACTAATGAGTGTCCATCTGTTATTGTGTAACTACTTCTAATACAGCGTTCCAGAGAACAGGTCATCGCATTTTTCTGTGATCAAGAGCTCAGTCATTATGTTAATTAGGTCTGGCAGTACGATGCCTGCATGTGTGAACCAGTCATGTTTGTAAATCCAATTCACTATAAGCCTCCCTGCTAGCGTGTGTTTGCTCAACAGTAGATTTGGGATCCACAGAGACTGTGTGACACAACTGTACTCACAAGAAGTTCATGAAACAAAAACGTCTACAGCAAACAACGGTCAAATGTCAAAACTGGCAGCTCTGGAGGTGTGTGGTAAGCACCTCTTAGATTTTGATAACATAGTCTATAGTTAGATTGATTAGCATGACATACAGAATTTTCCTTTAAAACTAACACAATTCAATTCCTCTATCATTTGTCTCCTCTAGCTGTATATGTCACAATTCATTTTAAAGTCTTACAGTTAGAAAGCAAAGCAACTCTTCCATAAATTATACAAGGAAAAAGGCAAATACTTGTTTTGAAGACATTATTAGGTCAACAAAACTACTTTTTGTCCCTGTGAGGTGTTACAAACCTAATTTGCATTGCCTATTATGCATTAATTGCATTGCATTATTAGCATTACAAAGTACATTCCAGACACCTTTTACTGGCCAAAGAAACTGGCAAAATAATACAAAAGACCAATGTAGACCACTTAAGACATTCCATACAAATAAGCACATGCGTGTGTGTTGTCCAAGCCAGTGGATTGATCTCTGGAGTGAAAAAGTAAACACCCTGTGATGGGGATGTAAGAGCTACATATGAGGTGAGATATGCATTGCTAACTCAATTTGAGAGTGTGTATACACTGGGGCCAGTTGGCAACTATGCCAGTTGGCTAGGCCTTTGGCGTCGTCTTTGTTGTTGATGTCTGCCTGGCCAGCATTGCTAATGCAATTCATTATGCCTTGCAGTTGACAACATTTGGACCCCATGATTAATGCATTTGCAGCCTCATACTAGGGGGAATTAGGTATTCGTGCCAGTTTATCAACTTTGCCTCCTCACAGGCACAAACTTGTCTGTTTTTTGGGGCAAATGCATAAAGACCAGAGAGGAAAGCAAAAACAGTATCAATAGCACAGTACACCATGGCCTAAATGTATACTGGGAGTTTGTATTTGTGAGTAGTCAGCAGTTTGCAACAGCTAGCCTGTTTTTTTAAGGGAGCTGAATTAATGTTTTTTCCAGCCAGATCACAGTTAGGATTTAAGTAAGATTTTCATTTTAATTTGCAAATAGAAAAATGGCAATGGAAATACAGAGCATAATTACAATATGATATATCAGGATATCCATATGAAGAGGCTTTGAAGTCTAATCGTATCAGTTAACAGTTTTTCTTGAATCTTAGGTTTCATATCTAATACCTATAATCCATTCTCACATCTCATAGAATCATATCCTGCGTTAGAAGATTTGGGCCACTGCTTTGAACAAAAACTGTTCTTTGTACATTACACACCTAAAACAACCTTGAAAAACTGACAAGATAAATGTTCCCCGTCCTTATCTGTTCACCTTTAGACAACACCCTGTACTTGAACATTATGTACTGTATTTATAAACTGAATAATGTTTTTAAGATGCACCTTTTACATCAATGGGCATATGACACAACACTGTGAGCCACATTCATATGAAATTCTCAGATTAAGCCAAAAGCATGTAATACGTCAAATCTATGCTCTGATCTAAATATGATGACAGCATGAGTTACTAGTCTTGTCTGTCTGTGTCCTGTGTAAGGACATTAGTAGTTATATACATTTGACTGACCTTCTGTAAAACATTTATGGTTCCCTCTGAACAAAATATAATTATGATTATTTGTTCAGGAATAAAGGGCTTTTGACAGTTGTTCTTGGTAGTTCATATTATCTACTAAACTAAATGATATTGGTGGAGATTTGAACAACTGTAATGCTTTGTGTTTCATCCAGGAAACTAAATATGTTGCAACCATTGTCAGAAGGCAGTAGCTTCAGATGTGTGACCAATCAAGTAACCAGATCATACCCCCGGTATAATAATTCCAGAGGGACATGGCGATCCCCTTTGTCTTGTGTTATTTCTCAAATATGCATGCACACACTGAGAATGCCTCACACACTCAAACACACCAAAACTTCAACCCTGTTATCTAACTCAACCCTCCAGGCTGAATCACAGCAGTAGACAGAGTCTATCGTATGGGCCTAAAAATTCACATGGACAGAGCACTAAACACAGGAATGAAATGGTTTGACTTTCATTGGTGCAGGAGAGAAATTCTTGAGAATATTGCTGATTTGCACTGTCCACCAAATGGCAAGTATTATATAAATAAGTATTATATAAATATAAACTGTGAATTGATCGATCTGACTACCACGCAAGTCAACTCTTGGTTTATATGCATGCTGAAATGTGGAACCAGAGAAGCTGCTAGCTGCAATTCTTAATGTGAGTTAGGAGTTAATTTCTTTTTCTCCATTGGACATTGCTGCATTTCGAGTTAGTGCCTCATTTTGAATTTTAATTTTGAAATCAATCAAATATGTAAACAAAACATCCTTGTAGTTTTCACTTCCAAACAAGTGCTATTGTCTCATATTACACACGCTGTCTCACACATTATAAGCTATGGGGGTGGAGGATGAAAGAGACAAAATTAGAACAAGGGAGAGGGAGGGGGGGTTCCCTCTCCTACAGGGAAAACATAAATAGACAAGAGAAGTGTTATGGCAATGGATTTGCCATAGTACTGTTGTATGTTGCATTCAGATACACTTTATTTGGGTCACCCAAATGGAAAACAAATGCTTCTTAGATGTTGTTACTCACCATTTGGAAGCTTGTGACTGTTCTCCATCAGCCATGCAAACAGGTTGGCAAAGTTGCAATTGCATACCCAGGGGTTGCCCTCTAGCCTCACCACCCGCAGGGAGGGCAACTGACTCAGTGCCCCCACCTTTAGGGTAGACAGGGCATTACGCTCCAGTTCCAGTTCTCTCAGAGAGGTGAGGCCCAGGAAAGCATCCTCACTCACCATGCTCAGATATGGGTTGTTGCCCAGTCGTAGTTTGATCAGGCTACGGGACTCCCCAAATGTCCCCTTGGGGATCTCAGTCAGATTGTTGCTGCCCAGGTCCAGGAACACCAGTCTGGAAGACGTGCTGAGCGTCCCCGGTTCTATGTGGGAGAGGGAGTTGTTCCGGAGGTCCAAGTAGACTAAGTCACTGTACAGAACCAGGAAGTCTGAGGGGATGCGGGGTATCCAGTTGTCGGCCAGCAAAAGCCTACGCACATCCAAGGGGATCTCATCAGGTAGACGGGTCAGCCCGCGGCCGCTGCAGTCCACAGTGTGAGGATCTGGGCACAGGCAGGTTGCTGGGCAGTTTTCCCCCCGGGTCCATAAGACAGAGGACAGCAAGATGAGGATAGGTTGGAGCCAGCAGACACATGGCAACATGGTCAAGGGGGTGAAATGAATTAGGAGAAAAAGAGGTTTGGGGGGGTCAGGGCGAACAGGAGAGGGTGGGTGGGGGTAGAGAACAAAAGGGTGAGGGTCAGAGGGCAGGAGATCAGGACAAGGGAAGGGAAGGGGAAAGTGAAAGGGGGTGGACGGGGATCAATCCTTGTGAAGGAACATCCTGCTGCTGTGGAGATGAAAATCGGCTCAGGAACTGTGAGGCGGCAGAGCAGCGGCGAAAACTGTTTTCCAGGAGATCATGTAGCAAGCTGCCTGGATAGAATAGCAGACTGCCTGCTTTGAAAGAGCAAAGAGAGGGAGATAGTAAGCAGTAGGGAGCAGGAGAGCAAGAAAGACGGAGCTTAACAGAGAGGGGAGGGTAGCTTAAGAGAGGTAAATAGACACGAGCGAGCTGGGAGTGATGAGAAGCCGGGGGCACAGACAAGGGAGAGGGGGGTTGAGGAGGGGGCTGTGTCCGCCACGCTACCCCACAGTTGATCTGGCAGCAGTGACAGACAAAGGCAATAAGGTCTCTGACACAAAAGGATACAAGAAGCTGTGATTCAAGCATGACAAGCAAAGAGTAACATCGTTGCATCCCTCCATTAGTCCCAGATCTCTGTGTAGAAAAGGCTGACGATCTGAAAAGAGAGAGAGAGCAGCTCACGGAACATCGCTCAAGTGTGTGGTGAGGTTGCCCCCCCCCCCCCCCTTTATTATTCCCTCTCTATCTCCCAATGCCCTGCAACATGCTGTGAAAGCACGACAGCTCAGCGTTACGCTATCCAGCGCCGTATCAAGGCTGTGTGGCTGTGGAGGGAGAATCCAAATGTCCAGGAAGGAGCCTCATGGATACAGATTGCAATGCTGAGCTGCACACAGCCATGCCAATCCAATGTCTGCCTCTGAATCTTCCATGGTTTATCTTATGCCCTCTCCCCTCTCTTTATTTCCAGGGAGGCGTGCCTGAACCACACTGTCAACATGTGATGTCACTTCCTATAGTGTGAAGAAACGACAGTTGTATCTGGAAAAATCTGAAATATAGAAGACATTTTTTTTTGACGCTGTTCATTTATTTGAAAGTGTATTCAGCTGTACATCCTTGCACAAAATATTATCACATACAAAAATAACAAATTACTGTGTATTAACATATTTTACATTCTCCTTGCCTTACATACATCTATATTTAATCTTTGCACTTGCTTTATAACAACAAGGCACTGCTTTGACCGTAAGCCTCACTGGTTTGATTATCTTAGAGAATATCTTGTTAAACACAGCCTGTCCTTTGGAGAATCTTCATTAATTGTCTACAGATGGAAAGCTGTGACCTTTTGAATTATACAGCATTAGCCTTTACTCACTTATTTTGTTTCTACAATGCCAGCATTAGCAAACTGAGTTTTGGTGTTAAATAAAAAAATCCCAGAGCACATCACCAGCTGTCTTGAAAAATGATCTTCATATCGATTCATTTGCCTTCGCATTTAAGTATTTATGACCTCAATATTTTGGACAGTAAAACTGAGGTGCCGCGAGTCTCAGACCATAATGATGGAGAGAAGACGATTAATTCAGAATGTGTATTGAATTTCCCAAATGGGATTTGCTCCAACAGGTAAATGCAATTAGACCAAGGCTGATGCAGGAGGAGGGTGAATTGGACCTGTGGAGATGAGGGTGGCGTGAAATTTCAAGGAAAGTAGCATTGTCATGGATGGTTAATTGTGTATTTCCAGGAAGATAACGTATTTGCAATGCAAATTTAACACATTAATAAGTTCACACACGTATTCAGGGGTGCACACACACAGATAAACCTGCACATACGCACACCTGCACCTCTTAACAACCAGGCATTTGGCAACAGCATCTAACTCACTTCATCACAGGTAATCTAATAATACCACTCTGTGCTCAAGGCATTCACTGAAGTCAGATGAGTCTGCAGCATCACCGGTGATGCTGACTTTGTGCCCTGGGGAAGAGAGCAGCTCTTTCATCAGATCTTCATCATCAGATTCTTCAGATTTTGATCACAGTCAGCATATATTAGCTGATAAACACTAAAGGCTGAGGCAGCTTCAATTGGTTCCAAGCATACACATATCAGCTTTATATCTGACTATGATAATTCAGTTTAGTGCTGCTGCTGTTTTACTTATAATACTTAAATAACTGCTGTCTCATGGACAGTTAAACGAGAGAGCCTCTTCCAGCATAAAACAGAGCAGAGCATTATTCACAATTGTCATGGCCTAATTAAATGTCCCCACATCACTGATACTGCAGAGATTAATCTCAGATCAATTATCTTTTTTTGCCAATGTATTTACAGTAAATCAAATACATGATACAGCATTATTTTTATTGTCTTTTTTGTGGTTATAACAAACTACATTGTAGCTGTAAGCAGAACTGTTTATTTATGTATTTGTCAATGACTATAACTCTGCCTGTGGAGGCTGAGGTAGAAACAGAAAATGAATGTTAATATAATATAATGTCAATATAATATATATAATATAATGAATGACATAAGAAAATGTCTGTATAGGAGAGGTCATAATTGGTGACAAACATTGTGCATTATGATATTAAAATATTATAAAATATCGTTATAGTGTGTATTAACAGTTTATGTACTGTACTGTTAAATGCTAAATATAAGAATTTAAAGACTATGTGTTACTATTTGCTTTTTCAAAATCATTTTCTTAACGTGATGATACAGTAAAATACATAGAATGATAGCAAGAGGACAGTCTTAGATATCTGCAATTCTGCTGTTTGTTGTTGGTTACATCTGCTCAGTGGTAAACTCTTTTTTTATTCACTGTATCTGATTTGTATTGTATGCAATAACCTCATGTCATTCCACACCTGCCCACCAGCCCTCACTATTGAGTTTCCTGCCTCAGCTCATCACCTGATGCAGTCATCTGTCCACAAAAGCTGCTTCTCACCTGCAGTCAGGCAGGCAGGGTGGTATTTTTGTATCATCCTACACCTTATTGCAACTATGACAGCACTGAGTCCACAACCATATTTTCTAATTCTTATATAAAGGTGCATGCAAAACAGATTTAAACTACAAAGAAATGCAGATCATTGTCTTCATATTGACTGACTCCTGAATGAATTAAGGCACAAGACTGCAGACATGCAGTATGTACTACTGTGACATTTATTTGTCCAGGTCCCATTTCCATTATAGATCTTGCTAAGGTACTAATGCTGGACCTCATACTAGTCATTCACTTGTAGCAGATGTTTTATTTTTATTTATACCTTACAGCTGTAAGGGTGTAACTAGGGAAAAGGTTTTTCCTGGAAAAAGGTACATATTAAACAAGATAACACATTTCCTCTGACCTGTTTCTGTCAGCTGATTAATTGCTAAGCAGCTCACATCAAATGGACTTAGAGATACTTAAAATGGAGATGGCTCACATTGAAATGCAACTACAGCAGTGCCACTGGCAGATGTAATGGCCACTCTGTTGCTGAGGGTAGTCATGCAGATGTCCATTCCCTCAACGTGATCCCCAAAGTCTCTTGACAACAATTTGTCAGCATAAAAAGCCCTGATAATGTGTTCGTATGGGAGGGAGTAGACATTTCTGTCAGCTGGCTAGTTTGTCATTCAGGCATATTAGAGTTGAATTCACAATCACTTAAGTTTTGCTATGATAAATTCCACTTCTACAACTTTTCATCCTTTTGGCATTGCTTGTAATTACCTGCTCAGTCATGTATTTGTACAAGAGTGATGATAATTGGTGGCTGGCAGCTAATTAAAATGAAAGTGACAATATATTGTTTAGCCTTCATATATCCTGAATCATGTCCTTTATTTCCTGTTGGTAGGAGAGAGAAGCTAAACTCCATCCGTAGTATCAAAAGCAGATACTTGGTATGCTCAACCATTCACTCCAAACCCCTATGACTTCTCTCACCCCTAAAAAAAAGACTTTGGCTTCCTTGTTTGGCACTGAACATGAACATAGTTCATTATCTGCCTGCCTGAACAAACAACCAATGCTATAATTTTTCTTGGGATGACATGTCACAGAGATGAGGAAGCACACAATATAGGCAGGTAGCAGCAGTCTGAAAATAATGTAAATCATTTCTAAGTAGATTTTATTGTTTTAGTAACAGCTTTTGAAAGTTCATATCTAGATTTTTTTTTGTCTTTTCTTATTGGCTGGTCTCCAAAGCTATACACCTCATTAATGTTGATTTTCACTGCTTTCACCTGGGACACAGCTGACAATAAAACTTAATGAATCTATTTTAATTACTCTGGCTCAAATTTACAGGAGTTTTATGAGTATGGCCCAGTGTGTTGTGGTTTAACTGCGTGCAAAGCATTTGTATGCCCATTATTATTCTGGGTATAGGCCTTATCCTGGCTGTGACTTTGTTTGTTTGTTTGCATTAACCTGCCCAAGGACTGCAGGTAAAAATTATTCACTTGGATAAATCGGGCACATCTAAATCGTGCCTCATGCCTGTTTTTCAGTAGCCCATATTTGTCTGCATTTATGAGACAGGTTTTTCAAGTGGTAGCTGTTTGATTTGGTTAGTTAGTTTTAAAATATTTGTCAGACTTTTCTAAAATATCTATAGAGAGGATTAAGGTGAAATTCTTGGTGAAGTCTTGGATCCAGTGGATGGTGAAGGCAGTGAAGGACACCTCAGCCACAGGTTACACACTATGTGGTTAGGGAGAAAGTACACATGGACCTTCTAATCCAAACCTGAGCTGAATCACTGTGTCCAGAGATACTCTGCTACAGAGCTTCAGCTTCAACTACAATGTAACCCAATTTATTTCACCAGTGAAATATTTTTATCCATGTTTTTACTAATACATTGTGGCTCCAGAGGTGGGAAGACTTAAAGTTACATATTTTTCCATCACTTTGTTCTCTATTAACCTTGAAAGCCAGAGGAAAACAATCTTATATTGAGTGTCCACAAGAGGAATGGACGGAGTATTGCTCTCTCAACAGTTGCTTGCACAAATTGATTTTCACGTCTTTGCTGCAATGACACATAACTGAAGTGTTAAAAGTAGAGTAAATGTAACATGAGGGGGGAACAGGCTGGTGCAGGAGGGTTTAGTGACCTTGTCAGTGGAGACACAGTATCAGTCCAGGTTTACCTTACTAATGCGTCCTCAGGTTATTATGTGGGTTTAAAGTACAACGGGGGAGCAAGACTTTGCTGCATGATTTATGACTTTAACTTACAAATCATGGTTTACATTCATTTAATTAGTTTAAAAAAATGTAATTAAATCTGAGGCATGAAATGTCAAAAGTTGAATTATCGCCTTTGCCACCAGGAGGTTGAGAGTATATTAGAAGCAATGCATAAAGATGAAATAAGGTTTGCTGATTTAGTAAGATTTATGTTGTCTATGATGGTGCCTGCTGTTGGAGGGTTGCTGTTAATGCATCTCGGCAGCTAAACAAGCAATGGTCTGTTTGTTTTGTTATCTAGTCTCAACATAACCATTTTTGAAACATCAATATGTTTTTGTTTTTTAAACTTATTTAGGGAAGTTTCAGAGAGCCCATCTCTCTTTTGCAGGACATTACACACATTCACACCTGGAAGCTGCCTGGTACAACAATAGTCTGATCTGTTGGCCTTGCTCAGATTTGTCCTGCCGGTCCAGCAATCAAACCAGTAACCTTGCTTTTCTACAGTTGTATCAAAAAGTCCTCCATCCTAAACACCCAGATGGGTCGCTTGTTCCTACCCTCAGATACCATCATAAAAGTGTACTAGCGGCAGGTGTACCAGAGCTTCGTCATCATGGTAACAATAATAAATACATGGCTAACAGTCTTAGTTTGGTTGGGTTTAGGCATAAAAAGTACTCTGTTAGGTTTAGCAAAAGATTAGGTTTTGTATTAAAATAGGCTGTGTAATGATCATGGATAAAAGAAATAACAGTGACTTCTGGGTTCAAACAGGAACTGAACAGCAGTCTCCTGTGTGACCTGTACCTGTGAGTCCACCCATCCATCCTAACCTCCTCCTCCTAACACAGACTTAGTTGCTCTTCCTGTCATAAAGACAGAGACATTGTATGGGCTCGTTTTATACAGGACAGTCTCTGTTGTATACAGTACAACATTATTACGCAGATAAAGTGAGATGCCATCACAATAATGGCAACTTGTTTATGTCCTCATACTTGTACGGATTAGATTAAGATCCCATACTACAAGAGATCAGATGGTACACATGGGCACACTATACATGCAGGTATGCCATTTCTCATGCATTACGACTGGTATCACTGTAAAATGAAAATGTCATTCATTATCACTGCAGTAAAATTGTAGTTCTTTATCAAGGGAAGTGGCCATCACAGTTCAGTCCCTGCCCTCTTGCAGCTAAAATTAACCAACTGTCCAACTGCAGCTGCATATGGAGACAAATTAATCCCATGCCAGATACAGATTAGATGAGAAAGGGAATAGTCCTGTGTGTGTGGTTGTAAATGAAAGTATGAGCTGCAGGATAAAATACATGGGAGGATTAGTTTAGGTTTACAAGGCAGGGTTCAGAAAACTAATCTTCACAGGACTTTGGCGAGTGAGAAGTTTAACTTAATTGTATAATGCATACGGAAAAACAAACTGTGTTGCAGACATCTGTATAAGAGGCCCTTGATGAGCCACCTCACATGCCAGTCAAAGCCCTCTTCCATTCAGTGGTTAATTATTTCATTCCGGCCCCCTACCCACCTATAGTCTGAACTCCAAGCAAGGAAGAAGTGTAAGCAGAGAGTGAAATGAACAGAACAGAATGAAAAGAAAGGAAAAACAACCCTGCAGGTTATTTTTTGTGTGTCACAACCATTATAAGTCAACAGTGGTGCTCCCAGTGTGCTGAGTAAATGTGGGCCCTCAGTAGGAGGGCCTTCCCCCACGGATCAGCCAGTGTGAGAGCAGAAAGGCTAAGCATTCTCCCGCTGCAATTAAAGAACAACCCATCAATAAATGATGAATGTCAAACACAGCATGATGTTTGGCCTGGTAAGCAGACTAGTATCCTATGTAGATTCATGGTCACAGCAGGGCAGGAAACAAGGGGTGGCATGGTGGAAACACAGAGAGAGAAGACAAGAGGATGTTAAGAGGACCCTGCTGCAAATGTCACTTTGCCCCCTTTCAACACTTCTTGGAATGTGGCAGTGGACATTCAAGATGCAGCAGCAGCTGTCATTTCTTAAGCCATCCGCTGACATTTGGGATTCTGGGCAGCCTGCCCTGCTCCTGCACAGGAAGTGGGATGAGGGACAGGGGTGTTCTCTATCAGCCAAGGGCACAGTGGAAGGGATGGCTCAGGATGATCGCTGGCAACATCACAGTGGCACCAGACAGTATTAGTGTAACTTAACACAATGTTTTCCACTTTAGGGTATGACTTGAACTCTCACAGCCCTCTCATGACATGACTTTCCAAAGGTTAAAGGAAAGGTCAGAACACCTGAGAACAATTTGACAAAGTAGCACCTAATATTTCACGTCCTCAGATGACATGTCACCATGTCACCCACATAACTGTGTTTTAGCTCCGCTTACAACTGTACCATCTGCCAAAATCAACAATCATGGTATCACTATCACATGACCAGCAGGCCTTCTCACAGCTGTGGGAGGGGTTCCTCCTTTTGCCAATTTCACCAGCTGGAGGTGAGTGCGATGAGTCAGAGTTATTATTGTTTTTGGACCTCTCTGCGTGTAGTCAAAGCCACAGTGGTCCGCACTCACTGGGTAGACTTACTCCCCTCTCTGTCCAACAATAAAAACATTCTGTCCACTTCGATTACACAACCACTGAGCAAAACACTGTTGACATGCAGTCTTTAATATCAGCTTTTCAAAGTTAAATGACCTTCTAGCCACATGGAGAAGATGTGAGGGTATCTAAGTGCATCATGGGTACATTTTCCATTACCTTTGGTAATGTTAAGTGAAAGCTATGTGCATGTTGCTTGGTCCCTTGCCTTGAAAAATCTCCTTGGCAAATAAAACCCATTTCAAAATCTATGGATAATCCAAAATGCATTGCTCACAAGATAGGCCATCAGGGCAGCCCTTAATTAAAAAAAAATCATGTTTCACCCAACAGGGCAGATGTGAAGTGGCAAATTAGAAATTTTTTATTCTAAGTCAGTAAAAGTAAAACTCCCTTGTCAAAGTGGTTGGTTTTTAATGCTGTGACTAGAGGGATAAAAAGGGATTGTCAAGTGTAAAACTAAGTGGGCATTAAGAAGGTGGATGTGTTTTCCACTCCAGCTGAATATGCTGTACATTTAATGAGAATATGTACAGAAGTGCTCACCATCTGGTTCATCTTGTCACTTTCCACTTTAAGGCTGGAGCAGCACTGGGTGTGTACTGCTAAATGACCATCTGATAAACTTTGACATTATTGCTCTATAATGTCTCTGTAATATTTTAGACTTAAGAGTGACATGATCTCATTTTCTCTCAGGAAAGCCATTAGGTTTCAGTTTGTACTGTACAGTGCCACTGTATATGAGTCAAATCCATCAGAGCCACATGTCAAGTCATTCCCTTATCCAGATAGAAATGATTATCTGTGGAAAACATGGTGGAGCAGCAGACACCCTACTGTCCCACAGATTGAAATTGTTTTCACTGAAGCCCTGCACCTCTCATGCTTGTCAAATCCATGGTCAAACATATAGTTATTAGTCAAAGTAAGTTTGGAACTCATAAAAAGACAACTTTGGTCCTAAAAGAAAAACTTTGAGCAATCAGTCACAAACAGCTGTAGTTGAGGGGCCACAGGTACAAAAAGTTCCCTTCGCCTGACATCATGTCTGGTGTCATTCTGTGTTTGTCTCAACGTCTGAAGCAGACAACATCAACATCCACTGTGTGATCGGTCAACATTTCAAGAGACGGCCAGCTGTAAGCTTCTGGGCCATTACTAACATCAAAAAATAGAGCTGATGGTCTTATATAAAACACCACATTTACTATTATACCATGGCGACGTAAGCTATGGTGGCTATGAAATATTTATTTTGCTGTGTTTTATGGCCATAAGAACACAACAAATCTCATTTTCTATATGCCAAAGAAGCTTGTTTACCAACTACAAGATTTCCCAAAAAACAAAGATCGTAGTAAACATTTCCATTTCCTAGAAACTCAAATAGATTTTTATTTGGACTGCAAAATCCTCATCCAGGCCAAAAGACCCCATACTGTTTTGTTTCCAATACACACATATGCTGTTGATTTAATATTTAATGATAAAACCATCTACTTAGGGAATGGACTTTTTGACCAATAGGAGCGTTATGGAGTAATGTTTTGTTTGTTTCTCATTCCCACTGGAATCGCTACATACATGTCTGCTGACGGTTTTGTGTTGTATCTCTGACTAACAGTTGGCGGCTATAATATGCCAAGAGACTGAGCAAAGCACCAGCCAAGGCAGAAAAGGAGAAATCTGCCTGCAAGCAAATATGTTTTATGACATTTTATGACTTTGTACACAAAAAACTTGACAACACTGTAAAAAAAGTGCTGAGAAAACTCAAAATTTCAAGGCAAGAAATTTCAGTAAAAAATTTGTATTAATTTTACATGTTTAGGCTTTGTGTTCATCCAACTTAGAATCTTATTTTACTTCTGTTAACTTAGTATGAGTTAGAGTATCATGTTTTACATTATCATAACTCAGAATTTTTAGCTTTGTTAATTTAAGTTAAATAGGTCAGATCAGTGTGCTGTACCTACTTGGAATTATCAGTTTATAAATGATCATGGATCCTTTTCTCATATTTTTTTAAATCTTTTATTGTTTCAAGCCTCATTTTTATCCCTTATTTTCATTTACAGTCACAGTAAGCCCAGGAACATTGTTCTCAACATGAATCCTATGATGACAGAAGCGTCTTACATGAGCGGAGCAGGTACGGTGAAGTACATATTGTTTTCATTTTAATCCAAGCGAAGACCATCTGACTCCTCAGAAACACGCATGAAAAGACACATAACAACCTCCTTGTAACTTTAACTTGTAATTTAATGTATAAAAAAAGAATGATTTCTGGGGAACTTTAACCACGATGCAATGCAAGATGGGAAGTATATAATAAGTATGTAATAATCAACTACAAATCAACTAATAAACAACTTAAACTGCTGAGTTCAGGCACAATGCATCAGACATTTTTTATTTTATCAATTCATTCATTATTCATGGTTATTAGTTCATGGTTTTAAGTGCTGACTAAACAATTTAAACTTATTATGACGTATTATGAGATTTCACAATGCAAATTGGTTTTACTGGGTGCTAGTTGTTTTTTCATGCATCCCCAACTAAAGAAGACAAGTTAGTAGATTGTTAGCAACTGCATGGACAATTTCAGTTTTTAATTTAAATGCTCAAACCTAAAAATCTGCAACTGTTACTTTGTGCTTAAAAAAGAAAGAATGTTGCAGGTTTTACAGTTTGGCTACCTGTAGTTTTAAGTATTGTGTTTTGGGTAATTCAATAAGAACACAGATAAATCCCTGCAGAGTTCCCTCTATCACCTCTGCTGGCCCTCAGCTCACACCTTGAGAAGCAGCTGCTGTTTTGGTGTGAGTGCCTGTGGGCCCGTTCACAGGGATGTTATGAAATGGTACTGTGAGATTTGAGCTGTCACTGGTCATTGTTGCTTCGGCCACTGTTTTCCTGTCAGCTGTCGGTAGTTTCCTGAGTGTCGGGGGGGGGGGCGGCAGAGGCCTCACAAACTGAAATCACTGCTCTGTGCACCAGACTGACAGTTGTAAACACCCCCCCAGCAATCGGACTGATGTACATACATGGGAGGACAAAAAAGCACACTGAAACTTCCAGTCCACTGTCAGTTATATCATTAGGAAGTCTGGAGGAGTTTTAAGAATTAATTTTCCTGATTCTGATAATATCAAAGTATAATATTACATACGCATATGCAATGGCTGTGTTTAAATCACTCTCAATTATTTGATTTGTACAATTCAGGCATGACAAATCTTTGGTGTGAAATCTCATTTCATGAGCAATAACTGGGCTTCATTATAAACTGCAAGCTGCTTTCATTATGGAATCTGTGGACAGTTAATTGAACCCAACCTGGGCTGCACACATCACAACATTGCTCTCCATCAATCTATCTGGGAGGTATCAGTCCCTCATTCTTGGCCAGCTGGCTATTTAAGAATGAAGCAACTGCTGCAGAAATCGAGATAGTGCAAAGAGAAACATAGCAGCTACATCCTTCTGCCCTGAGGATGAGCTCTGATTAACCATGGCATCCTAACTGTGTCATCTCCCAGCATGAGAAAAAGCAGGTGAGAAAAAGAGGAAACAAGGAAGAAAGAGACGGAGAGAGTGAAAAGCAGAGGAGTAAATGTAAAAATGAAGGGGATTAAGACTGAGAAAGAGAGCTGAGATGCTAAATATAGCTGTAGCTCCATAGAATAGAAAATAAAACCACAGATACACAAATCTGTGACAACTTCCCTCGTTTTTTCCACTCACGTTGTTCGCCACTTGATGAGGAGTGTGCCCTGTCAACCCAGGACTCTCCCTTGACTTGTCAACCGCCAACACACACCTCCCTAGCCGTGCCAACTGCCAGGGCAAATGAGATGGTCGGCTGATCTCGTGCAGAGTTTGTATTACCCCCGTGCAACAGAGAAGCTCCACTGCTGATCTCTCTCTCAGATGCACTATTAAGGGAAGTGTTTACGTTGCAATCAAGAGTTTAACTATGCCCTCAGATGCCTGAAATTTGTGTAACTCTCTTGTCACCAGATTTAGCTGCCATCTGCGACAGCTCATCCAGAACATTTTTTGCCATGTCATTGTTAACACCTAGTGGCGTCATTCCTTAGACTTTAATTGGGAAATGTGTTGCAGCTATGATTTTAATTGGGATCTGAATTGTGACTATTCTCACATGTGGTAATGATGACATGCACTTCCATATTAAAACATGTGCCGTATATCACACAGCAGATCTGTGACCTACTCCAATCCAGGTGTACACTGTCCTTTTTGATACGACAACTGGTAGTTGGTAATATTCAAATTCTAAATATAGTGGTTTTAAATCCTGCTGCATTAATCGGTATTTTCTATCAACAATCAGTCCAGTGACATTTTTTATCATGGTGATAAACACATTAAGAATGACCAGATTCTGCAGTTCATCTCCTCTGTGCAGTGTTTTAGCAACTTCTGGCCCAGAATTCTATTGTTAATTGTTCAGTCTCACTGCTCTAATCACACTCATTTCAAAATATCCACTGTACAAGCCACATGGCAGACAAAGTTGGTGACCATCTGGTGTAGGAACTGAAATACCTAAAGGCTACAGAGCCAGATATCTCCCTAAAGAGTTGGTAGAGGCCACAGAGCTGAAAGGAGAGTAAATATTAGATACATTTATCAGAAACACTGAAACTACGGCACTGGCCACTGACTCCAAATGCTTTGCTCTGTGTCTGCTACATGTGTACAGTAATTTGGCAACCTTTATATTAACTTTATAAATGTGTTAATATGTCAATTCTGTGTCTACAGCTTGTTTAGCCCGAAGCTGCAAAAAAAGAAAGAAAGAAACAATCAATACTGCTTTAAAATATCTCAAAATATACTGTCACAAACTTAACTAAATTATTAGTACAGAGCTCCTACTGGCACCTTCTGAAGGAATTGAAGGGCAACATAAACAAAGTTTACTTTATGTGAAAAACTGTTAAAAAAAAAAAAAAGGTTTTGAGTACATAAACATACTCTGCATTTCAAATTGCTGAATATAATGTGACCTCAGTTGCACAAATATTGATAAAGAGTCGTGAATCTTCATCATACTGACAACTACATTGATCAGAATCTGTGTTTGCTAATCCTCCACCCACACACACACGCTTTCCTCGGACTCATCTAATCGCATTAATCTCTGGTGCAGTCCCTTTAATTTTGGGACACAAGGATGAGTGACCATGCTCCACTGTCACAACATCATCAGTCATTCATTGTCTCTGTCTCTCTACACACTCTCTCACAGAGATAGAGATACACACACAGACACACACACACACAAACACACAATAGATTTGCAGAGGAACAGAAACCAAGGACAGGCCTTTTACACCCAGCAGCCCCCAGGCTCTGTGGAACACTGCTAGTGGAAAGGGCAATGTGACTGGCTTTCCAAGTGAAGTCTCTGCCTTTGCCCTCGGTCTGGCTACTGTGAGCATGTTAGAGACAAAAAAAAGGAATATAAGTGCTGCTCATGACAGCAGACAATACTACAGGAGGCACAGATGGACCCATGAGGCTGAGATTAAGAGAACATCTGTTTCTCATGTAACTCTCTGGCTAGAAACAACAAGACCACTGCACTCCTGTTATAGGAAGGTCCAGGCCTTCAAATGTTATACAGACTATAGTTATAGTTACACAGTTTTGCAGGGATATGGGATTTGAAAAAGCAAACAAAAACAAAAAATACATCATACTACACTGTATATTTATCTTCCTAATTAATTTAACTGATTTCAAAATAAATGCATTTAGGTCTATAAGTAAGTGTTATACTAATAAAATGTCAGTCATTGTCACCAGTTTGGCTTACAAAAGCATTTCACCAGCGCATGCCACTCTCCCTGTGAAACATCCATCTGTACATTGATGTACATCCAGCCATTAAGACAGCAGTCGAATTAAATCAAGCTAGCCAAAGGATACACTTACTTAAAAGTGTGACACATAGTGTGAAAATGTGCCTTATTAATAATCTACCACAGTATTATTTTTTTATATAACACGTATGAGGCCCATTCACATTTAAATACAAGAAAACAAGGCTAATAAGACTGATATTATTCTACTTTTTTCCAACAGGTCACAGATATTTTCAGTTTATTTTTTCAAAGCTGGACACTGAAATTTTTATTTCAAATACTACTCAAATTGAAGTGAATACAGCATATGTTGGGGACTATTTTCAGCTGCGGATTTATACATATTTGGGGCTCTGGTAAATATTTACAACAGCAGGACAGTTTATGTGGAACTGACTCAAAATAAACTACTGAGTCTGTGTTAATTCTAACAAAGGAACAAGACACACAGTACAATGTGCTCACTGATGTGTTTTTAATAGTACAATGGAGCCCTATGGCACAGACAAACAGCTATTTTAGGCTCTGGCTGATTTACTATCATAAAAATACTTGCTTGTAGGGACAACTCATTGTAGTGAGGTTGTTTTGGGGTGTTCATTAAACCACCAAATTGCAGACTGTCTTATTAGAGCATCATTCAAAGAAGCAACATGTGGATAATTTCAGGACGATCTGATAAACAACCTATTTTTTCATTAAGTATTGTTTTTGAGTGTGTGAATTTAATCTACCTGGAAATGTTGCCTCGTGTGCATTTCAGTATGGAAATAACCAAGAGCTAAATCTGACCAAGTCTGACATGCATTTTGAAAATGGTCCACTGGTTAAATGATCTGAAAGCACAGTATATCTCTTCTATGAATAATGCAGTAACCTTTCACATCAGTGCATAGAGACCAGTTTAGCACAGGGTTCATCTGTTTTACTCCAACTGAGGATCTGCTGGGAAAGTGGGTCTTAAATCCTCCACGGATTGGCCACATAACACTGCAGAGAGCCCATTGTGAAGATGTCACACATTTGGAGCACCAAGTGACGACAGAAGTCCCCCAGGTTCAGGCACATGCAAAAATAGATCTGCTTTGATTGACGGACTGAAATACAACCAGGGATTTCCATTGAGAGCCATGATTCATATTTTCAAGTAAGAGATCAACCTGTGAAAGTGTGTGACTGTTATTGGAGTATACACGTCACATACACCACAGTATACAGTTTTTAGAGAAAAACATGACAGCTAGGGTATCACATGGAGCTTCCAGAGCTTATGAGGACACGTAAACATGCCAGATGAATTGTAATCTGCTGACGCAGGGACATGGAAGTCACATGAAGCCTAATGACCTTGTCATCTGCCAGAGGGATGGGTTGATTGACAGGCCTTTCTCTCTGACAGCTGCCTCCCACACTCCAGCAGCTGAAGCAAAATAATGGCTCTCCCTAGACTGAAACAAGAAATGCCCCAACTTATTTCGTTATCACGGAGGGAGTTTTGAGCATGTGAGGACAGTCGTCAAGCTGTCAGAGTAGACAAGTCACCACTCACGTCACAGGAAACCACTGTGGTTTTGTGTTATGACAGGCCAAAGACAAATCAAAGCTATTACATCAGCCAGAGGTCAGCTCCTCCTAGTCATATCTGCTAGATCTGAGGCCAGGGTGTTAGTTATGCTTTACCCCAGCCATTAATCATCAGCTATGTTTTGATTTCTCTCCTCAGCTGCAAATGTGAAGCCATTTTCCTTGAGCTCAGGGCGAGCCAGTCCTTTAGTGTTTCAGAATTTGACGCAGGCCTGTCAGCACCAATGAGCACAAACTCCAAAGATAACAGCACCGTTTTCAAACAGTTCAAACATCAATCGAGGAGATTTCGAAAGTGGTATTTTGCAGCACTTAGGCATTCTCAAACATCTTGGCATGAGATTGTTTTGTCATGTCCACAGCTGTACACCACACATCATCATTAATGTGTGTCCGGCACAGGCTCATGGGTCAAGAGGTCCAGCTGAGAGATGGCTTAAAATGATGACATCATTAGCTCACTGCCACTGGGCAGCGTGATGACAGGCAGAGGGCACACAGGGTGGCACTGCAGGGTGGAAGGACAAAAATAACACGAGTGTAAATTTCTGCCTCCTCCTCTCAGCCCAATGGAAAACATGCTAGCATCCTCCATCTCGCACTTCACATTGCGTCTGGCAGTGGACGCTCAGTCTGCTCTCACCAAACGACATTCAGCGGTGTCCAAGAGGGGTGTTGAAATCCAAGGTTAACAGTGTTTGTGTTGGCATCTTCATGAAATATCTGCTTCTGTTTCAAGTCTGTCCAAAAAGGAAGATGAAATTAGACAGGGCGCTGTGTATTGGGGCACTCAGACAGAATGCATAATTTCATTCAAAGGCACATTAACTTTGAGACAGCTAATGAAAGAGATGGAAACACAGAGACAGACATTTCAATTGGTGCAAGCTGAGGCGGGCGGAGATAGTTGCCAAGGAGATAAATCCTGGGATCGTGAGGTGTGACTTTTGCGTCACAGAATTTTTTTTTTTCCATTTAGTATTCCTCCTTCCTCTCTTCAGTGTATCCCTCCTGCAACGTCAAACATCATGTTTCAGCCATCTCCCACCATCACAGAGGAGACGGAGGTGGGGGGCCGCGCCTGTTTTCCTTTTTCCAAGATCACCATCAAAGTCACAGCCTCACATGTCTCACTGTCACCAAAGTCATCTCCCTCCTGTTCACATCTAGTCAGCAAGTGGAAGGATGTTCAGTCAGCACATGCCACTCTCAGCACAAACACACACACATTCCTATCATACCAACAGTGGACTGATGGATTACACCTGACCAGTCATTTTTCATTAACATAACTGAGAAACTGCTTGTGTAATTTTCTTATACATTTGTCAAGAGGTGACTTGAAACCCTCAGTGCAGACTGGGGAAAGAATACATATAAAGGCTTTCTTGAGGTCTTTCAAAAATGGATCATTGTTTTTTTCTCATTAAAACAATCTGGCTTTGACACCCAAAGTAAACATTCAGTCAGTTGTCTCCCCTTCTCACTGGGAGTGTCTCTTCAATTTTTCAGGACACTGAACTGACACTGAACAAATTCACTGAACCTCATAAAGATTATATTCACAACATCAAGCCTTGAAAACAGTCCTCTAACACCATGAGCTATTTCAACAACTTACCCTTATTTCCTAAGGCCTTTAAAGGTTTACTTTGAGAGCTGGATTTCAAAATTAAGAGATTTTGTCTGTATATATACACACACACACATGCACGGACAGTAAATGTTGTTGGGGCTCCACAGAATCGGCATTACTTCGATTACCAGGATAATACACTCAGTGTCAACACTGCTTTCTGGGATCCTGAACCCCAGAAAAACAGGATATAGCAGGGCAGCTTTATGGCACTACAAAATATTAATAATATTAATGATAAACTTTTTTTATGCAAAAGGGTTCATTGGTATCATACTGGGTCGTCTTATTGGCAGACACTCCGAGTTTGGGCCTTGGAGTCAATATACAGGGAGAAAAAGTACAACTGGTGCATCCTTAAATATTTAAATCCAAACTGCAGATAAGGCAGATTTCAAGTCAGGCAAGTTTGCAAAGCTGCATTTTCCCACCTAAATGTGTAAAACAATGATGACCACCAACAAATAACGTTCTGATTACGAATGCACAAACACGCAGCATGACAGGACACATCAAGACATGCATTACAAGGACACGACGGGAAACAAAGGACACAGGACAGGAAGGGATGGGCCTCATTAGAAGACAGGTCAGCGAACTGCACAGGCTGAAGCACTGCACACGACAGGACATGAAATGTCTAACCCTGCCTGCTCCCTCCTCAAAACGTCCCTATGATTTGAACTACGTTGAACAAAAAATTCAAATGTCTCAGAAGAGTTTCACAGTCGGTCATCTTCCCTTATCATTCACAACACCTTCCTGCCTGGCAAATGTCAGCGTGTCATAGCCTAACCAGACTCCGCAGTACACGTGTGTGTCGTGTGTTGAGTGTGTGCATAGTGAGTGGGGGGGGGTATTGAGACATCTGAGTGTGAGATGGATTGAACCGGTGATGTGGAGGCAGCAGGATAGCGAGGGTAGAGAGGACAGCTACCGTGAAACATCTCCCTCTGCCCATATTAGTCAAAGCAATTCAATCTATCATCCTCCTCTCCACTCCTCGCCCCCTCGACTCAGTTGTCACTCTGCCATTCTGAGTGTGATGGATGGACTCCACTTGCTGTTTATTCCAATTGCAGGAAAAAAGCAGTCCTGGGTAGAAACGTCTTGGACAAATATTGTTATTGTTTGGCTTTACTGTTTTGGAGTGCCAGGTGGGCGGAGTTTAGCACAGCAGCATTAAAAATGCTAATATTCCTGCTTTTCATATAGTCAAGTACATAAAGCTGAGCTAAGCTTCACAGTGAATTGTGTAACTGTAGCAAGGCTCAGCCAACAGATACTGTAAATAAAGGCTCAATACAATAAGATTTAAGTGTAGTTAGGGCTGGCTTCATGTTGCTATATAGTCATCTAACCCTGTATGATACAGGTTTCCCCCTCATTTCCCTTTAAGTAGCTTTAAGGCTTAAAAATCATTCTATCCATCAAATATATAATATATAATCTATATAATATATAATCTGGAAATATTCCAGACATCATTGGCGTCATTTTAAATGCATGTCCCCAAAACACATTTTAATCTTCTGAAACCCTGGCATCTCCACTAGCATTTAAAATAAAGTTCTGTGATTTGAACTATGTTGACTAACGTATGTGGCCTACCACTGAAGACTGGTTTCAGTCCTCTAAAGGATAAATCACATCTCAGATTTTTCAGGGGGTGAAAACAAATATGCATTTCAGTTTGATTATCAGGACATCACCAGCAGGCTGCTGCTTAGTTAAATGCTGGTGACACATTTGTTTTCACTGAGATACTACTCAGAAAAACCTTTAAAACTAGCCCAGATTAACCCAGAGGTCAAAATGTGTCTTTGACTAGCAAATCACCAAACTGGTTCTTACTGGGAAGCTTAAAATTTTGATGAAAACAGAACAGATGACAGAAAATATCCCACTGTCCCTTTTATCTGTTTAACTTCATGGTCATATTACAAATACGTTTTTCAAAAAGGGGTATGTACAAGTCTTGTATTGTATAATGTATATATCACAGGTGAGAATGCGGGTAGTGTGCACATCCAAACCCAGTAACAGTGGACCACATGTTTTGTAAAGTAAATGCTGCTTTTTGTTTATGAATGTTTGGGTGACAAAGACCTGAGGATCAAAACATTGCTTTCATACATTTTAGGAAGCACTCCTTATTCACAGCGCTGAACATCATCTACTACAACATATTCAGCTCACACCTTAGATGTCATTTATCCATACAAAAAGGTCCAAGACCTTCCAGACAGTCTGCAAATAATACCCTGAACATCATCACATGATTCCACTCATTTGTAGTCAATCATGAACAGATGGGACAGTGTGACTGCCATGTTAATAATGTCTTCCAATCAATCATTTGAGGCAACTGCAGTGATAACCGCTCCTGTAGTGTCACATGGGAGGAGATTAAAAGTGAGCTATGACCTTTCCTGGATTACAGACAGAGCCAGTAATCTGTTGAGACTGTGGGGACACACCTCACTGCATCTTAAAATATTCCTTCAGTGTCTCTGCCTGACCGGAGAGAGAAGGGGGAGAAGATATTACCTCGCCACCGCTGACATTTATCAGCCCACTTTGAACAATGTCCCATATGCCTCTTGCTTCTCCTTGAAGCTCAATTTCAGTTTCATTTTGTCTGTTGACAAATTTCATCAACTCCGACAAGACAACAGTGGATAAGTTGTAAAGTCACCCGTTTAAACCATTCAGGTAGAAATGTTTGCGCTCTCTGCGCTCACTCTCACAAAATAGAGGAAAATTGCAAGTTGTCTAGACAAGGCGGGGACCTTGGAGAGGAATTTGTCCTCTGGAGCGTGACAGAGGCTGACCAGTTGTCAAATACTGCCCCCCTGTGGTGATATGTCACTGTGCAGAATATTCTTGGTCAATGGCAGTTCCCCTCATCATATAGCTCTCCTCAACTTTTGCCCCTGAAGTAGCTTTAAGATGGGTAAAAGTGATCAGATTTAAAATGCTCTGGCAGTATCATCTATTACATATCAGCATGTATATTCTATTATTTGATTCTTCAAATTAGTTTTATAATGTTTACTCTGAGTAAAATATTCAAACTCCACACTTTTTATGGCTGTACCTTTCCAACACATGGAAATATTTTCTACACATCCCTCAAAGTTCAATCTAACATTTTTGGTTTCTTTGAAAAACTGGGATTTCCACTAGAATTTACAATGAAGCTCTCTGGGTTTGAACCATGCTTGGCTAAACAGCATGAGTTTGTGATGACTGACTGGTCAGGAAAACACCCTGTGAGATTTGTCTCACACTATGCACACACTATTTATGTTAGAAAATAGTTCCTGAAAACATATGTAAATTCTGTAAACTATGTATCACTGCATTGTGGAGTTAGACTTTTCACAGTTTTCCATCAGTTTCATTTTCAGGATTTTATAGGCGGGTCTGAAATGGTGGCTTGATGACGCACTGGAGCCACCACTGAGCATAACCCTGCCCCTAATACTGTAACCGTTATGAATAGCTAGCGCTGCATTACCATCAGCGCCTCTTTCACATCACTGGAAGTTAATGTAGGTTTTACTAGCAAGCAATGCCGCCACCCTACAAATGTGTCTTTTCTGGATGTCAGAGTTTGCAGAACAGCTCTGTCATCATCTTAGTTTTGCCACACTGATGGAGAGCTGAGGAAGACCCCACCAACACACATCTCTACAGAGACCATTCCACTCTAACTAGTTTTACAGGAATTCACCAATAGTCTGCTGTCACTTTTGAATGAGGCCCCAGCCCCCCAAAAAATATGAACATCTGTACAACTCCAAGGCCGCTAGTATCTATTTTTCAGGTCGCGGTCCTAACAGGATGCTAACAGGGAGCTAACAGGATGCTAATAGTCACTGTGCTGCACTGAGTGGGCATGGGTTCCAGCACCTGCAGTGGACAGGTCCCCAGCATCTCAGAGCAGAGAGAGGATCCTTATTTTGTCATGATTTTGAAACCTAATTTTATACATTTGGCAATTCTTTTTAACCATTTAAATTTAGCTGGCTGATCTGTCAACTCAGAACGCAATACCATTACTGATTTAAATAGACTTTAAAGCAATTGTTTTTAGCTTGTTAGAATACATACAGTTAATACTATATGAGGGGTGATTGGTCAGTTTGTGACCTAAAGAAGAAGGAAATGAGGTAAACATCTCTCGTTACCTGCAGGTGCAGTTCAACTCTTTGAGTTATTATGCAGAAAGTTTGAAGTTAATAACTTCTGGTATTTCTGCTTGACGTAACTGAATCTTGCAAATCAGCACTGTCTGAGAAAATGGTCCACAGCAGCAATGGCCTCATCATCACTGTCAAGATGACGAACACTGAGCTCCTTCATCTTGGAGAAGTAATAGTCTGAGGGGCCCAATCAGGTGAATAGGGTGGGTGTTGGACAAGTTCAAATCCATATTCAGCAGATGACTGCACCAAGACCAATGTTGTCCATTTTCTCAGACAGAGCTGACTTGCCATTTTCAAACACCTGAAAAAGAAACACCACAAAAGTTATTAACTTCAAACTTTTCTGCATAATCACCCAGAGTTGAACTGCATGTGCATGTAACGAGAGCTATCGAACTCATCCCCTTCTGCCTTAGGCCAAAAATGTATCAATCATGCCTTGTGTGGACTCTGTCTATTCTCTTCTATGTTCGTGCTGTATACTGTTTAGCGCTGGCAGAAGTCTGGCCTCCCTAAGGGCTGGCTAGATCGCAGATTAAATCAAGCCACATGGTCGGCTACAAGAATGACCCGGTCTTTCTCACGATTTCAGCAGGGAACACGAACAGCGTTAAATGCTGAGGGCAGATGTATCTTTGTTTTCCATCAGTGTTGTGAGTGTCCACTGAAGAAAAAAAAAAAAGATTTGATTTCCAACCAAAATGTTTTTTCTATTTTTCCGGGAAAGCAGAAGAGAGAGCAAGTAAAGGAAAAAAAAGCCTCAAGGCACTTGTGTAAATTATCCGCCCTGTTGGATTTCCTTCAACAAGACATGAGCTGCATCTGAGGGGGAATCCCCACAATGCCTTGATGGAAGATGGCTGCCAAATGAAGTGAAATTTGGTTCCAGTTTATGTGAATCAAGGGCAGAAATATTCTTGGATTGTCTTCCTCCCTCCAAGTAAGTGTACAAAATACTTCCAGCATGCTATGTACTCCAAAATGCATCATAACATACGATCAAACAAGTCAAATGCTATGTGGTTTCTTTCTCTGTACCATAGTTTTAAGTGATATATTTCTAAGGTATCAAATTTGGTGAGATTCATAACAAGTCTGCATTACTTTAAGGACACCTGCTTGTACTGTAAATGCAACTGGATGTTTAAATCAAAAATGTAAATTTATGGTTTGTGACAGTTGTAAAATTGAGAGACCTGAGAGAGTTATTTTAATATTTACATTGAGGCAGTTGCTCATCGCATCTCTTGTATTGATTATGAGGCCATTTGATTTAAACTCTGACCAAACTCCCAGTGGCAAGTCGAAATTCAAGAAGGCTGACTTCTTATAAGTAACAAATGTTATCACCAGGGGGCTCACTGAACAGCGAGACAGCAATGTGCAACTGAAGGCATTACTCATTCAGCTCCATTCTCATTGCTCTGTTCAACATGAACTCAGAGCTCTCTCCGGAGGAGACGAGAAAGAATATATCGCTGGTAGGATTTATCAGCAATATTATTTTATTTCTATTGGGTTGGTAGGAATCCATTAGAAGACCACTTTTCTCTATCTTTCCTTTTTTCCTGTTCTTCTTTCTTAACTTGGTTTTGGACATTTTTTTATTATTGTTTGAAGGGTTGCATCTTTAGCACTTTTAATTTTTGTTTATTAATTATTCATAAAACCTGTTAAAATGGGGTTAGTCATTTCCTTAGTACCTCTAAATTTGCACTTTTACTCCAAAAATGAGGATGATGTTTTTCTACATGAAATAAACTTCAGATAGCAACATTTAACAAATGTATTTTTGTTGCTTCATTTTCCAACCTTAACCTTAAAAACCATAGCACTAAGGATTTACTGGCAGCAAGGACAAGGACAAGCCTAACCCTTCATCTAGCTGTCAGTCACATGTTCACAGACTGACAGGCGACCTTCATTTTATGGATTGCCTCTTTCAATATACTGCAGATGGAAAAATCTTTATCATTAGATATGGCATTCTCCCATAATACTGAGGGTCTATTTGCATCACTTTAGAAAGTGATCGTTAAAATTAAATCACAAGTCACAAAATGTTAAAGTCCATTAAATCAAACCTGTGCCAGAGCCTTTTTGTTGATTACATTTTTTCTTTCTCTTCCCCATCAACTGTTGAAGGCCCGGGAGTCTGCAGTTTTTCATTCCAGCAGCTGATTTCACTTGCACTCATTCAGCCACAGAGGGATGTGTAATCACTGAAATCAGCTGCTGTGGTGATTGGATGGAGGGAAAACCTGTCGACTGTTGGGTTTCAGCAGCACATGATGATGAACAACTGCACTAACCTCACATAGAGAGAAGAAAAAACTACTTCTGCACTTCTATTGTTGGTTGTTTGAAGTAACCAGTATAGGATTTGAAATAAAGTACTTAAGATTTTATATATATATGTATAAATAAATAAATTAAATTTGACTGATTTAGATTAAATTTGACTGAGATTTGAATGAGGGAGCCTGCAAATCTGTTAATCTGGCAATGATAGAGGAGCCATGTGCCAAAATCTAACTTTAAGACATAAACTGTTTTAGTTTGTATTGTAGGTTTGCTGTTAAGTTGTGTTTTATCGTTATTGATAAATTATGCCTCTATTTTTCACTGTATGTCAAGTTATCAACACAAACATCTCCTAAGGGAAAGGTGGTAGGCTGCGAACAACAAATATTTTCATTATCAACAGGTCACACAATTATTTTCTGTAGTGATTGACTGACTGTTTAGGGTATAAAATGTCAGAAGCCAGTGAAAAATACTCATCTTTATTCACTAAAACCTATATAGAGAGGGACGTATGCTGTTCAGATTGTAAAGCCCTTTAAAGTAATTTTGTGACTTTGGGCCACATATTGTAAAGAAAATTGAATTGACTTGATATTGTGATTACGCAGACATAATGCAATGCTGCATCTCCTCCACTAGATGGTGTACAAGAGCTATACTCTTATACTAAAGCTTTCAAAACTCATCAAGATTGTTTAAAACTCAGTCATTGTTTGCAAAACATCAAGTTACTGACCATGAATTTTGACAGTGTCTGAAAATGTGTTCTAAATCATATGTTTTTTTTTTTCAGATAATAGAGAGATTTTCGAATAATATTTAAAAATGCACAAATAATGCAAATTGTTCAGAACACATTACACAGGAATGGCATGGTTTATAGCATTATACAAGGTCACACAAATGGCTCTGTTTTCATTCTAAGCCACAGCCTCTCACTGCATCTTGCCTCCATGTTTTGTACCCTCCTGCTGCTGGAAGCAGAGATGGAACTCAGCCTAAAACTCAGAGAGCGTTTCACTACGAGAGGGGAAAGATATCCCCTTTGGTTCTGCCCGACACGATGTGACATCTGTGGGTTGTGTAACTCAAGTGGAAGGGAATTAAGAGAGAAAAGAGGTTCAGGGACTCTAAAAGCAGTCACAGAGAGTTCACATGTTTCTCTGTACTGCAGAGAAAATGTTCAATCTTCACTTTGATGTGCTCTACCGCCAATTTAGTTTGATGACAATACAGTAGTTATTGTCAGGAAAATGGACGTGTAGCACAAATGTGTCATGGCATCTTTTATAGACAGGTTATTTGTGTGTGTTAGTGTGACAAGGAAGTATTATTTTACACATGAATATTCATATTAATCAGTAATTAAAATCAGTGTCTTTGCAATTAGCTCTGTAGGCATTTAAGCACTCCTCACCTGCAGTACAACATCAAGGAATCAAGACAAATGTTTTCCTGGAAGTTTTTAAGTGAGGATTTTGGCAATTTTGTATCATTAACACCAATAACAAAGATGTCTGTCCTTGAATAACAGCTTCTGTTTAAGAGTTGCTTCGAGTTTCCTGCCAAGCCAAAACAGTGTGCAATGTGGATCAAACATGGCTTTTATTTACAGCCAAGGTCCCTGCAAGGTCCACATTAACCTCTAAGTCTTATTTACTGTACCTGCTGGGCTGTATTAAGCAGAGTCTGAGCCAAGTTAGAGTTGGATGTAATTCTCCAAACCCCTAGCCCAGATGTCCAGATTTCTTGGATGCATTAATTCATCAATCCAGGCAAAGGGTCTTTTAGCAGTCTGTGCTGCATTAGCCACTGTCTCGTAACTCTCTTAAAATCTGGCTCCCGGGGTCGAACTTTTAAGCTTCTTGCCAATTAAGGGCAGTTGTATGGTAAGCAGATCCATTCCTCCTGTGCCCAGAGGAATCACTATGTCTTATTTCATTCTAATTCCACTTTCCATCATGTTTCGGGAACGGGACATGATGTAAATGGCTTGTGACAGTTCTGACCCATTTGGAGGTCATTCTACACAACATGAGCTGGTGAACTCCTTCTCGTTCACTCACATTGGGTCTAATGTCTTCGTGGCCACATACAGTTTTTCATCTCACAGTCACCATTAAGGAAAATTTGCAGTGATCCCCTGCTTCCCAGACTGTCTGGTGAATGGGGACATTGGCTGCAACACAGTCAGACAGAGCGGCAGGAATCAACCTGATGAATGGTCGTGAAAACCTGAATAACATGCCCTGCTGTAGACCGAACATGCTTTGTAGTACCTATGTTCGTACAAGCATTTTTATTAAAGGTTTATACATGTATAATTCATAGGTTTATAATTGTGTTTACTGATTCATAAGTTCTTACTTCTTAAGTCATAAAGCGTTAGTACAAACAACTTTTTGGGTTTCCAGGTTGTAAAGAAAAAAGCCTTCAGTGGTTAGTGTTTGTCCTCCTCCAGCATAATTTTTGTTTATTTCTCTTGCTGCCCTTTATTTTACCAAAAAAGGCTCCTCAAATGGATCCTCCAACCACTTAACTTCTGGCAAAGGGCTGCACAGCATCTGGACCAAAATCCATTTATTAACAACTTATTAACATTTCCAACTGCTGACTTGATGGTTTATTAGAAAATGAAAAACCCATAACTCCTCATTGTTATTGAATTACTCATTTTGGGTTTGTTTGGTCCAGATGCTCTGCAGCTGTTCTTCAGAGGTAGTAAAAGGGGTGGTAAATGAGTAATTGGTTTACCATTAATTACTGCTATTTCACTTCAAACAGTGTTTTGATTATGTTGCTAAAGAATTTCTAAATAGTCATTCCACCTCAGTGCTTTGGTAAGTTTAATTTGCTTTAAAGGATTACGTAGTTATTCATAGGTGGAAAAGAGGAAATTCCTTGAGTCTTGAGCTTGTAAAACACTTTCAGAAATCCCATTGGATTAATTTAAAAATACAGAACAGATTTTGGAAAAATCAAGGACTGTGTGCGTCTGTCATCTATAGGTGCACGTTGTAAAATGGCAATAAAACTGAACTTTGAAATGGAAAAAAAATATTAGATTATCTTTTTTAAAGTATTTTCTGGCATTCATCTAAAAAGAAAAGGCCTACTGATTATATTTTCTTTTTTCTTCCAACAGCACTTTCATCCAACTATAAATGAGGCAGGCCACTGTCTGTCATGTGTGGATAACAGTCTCATAATGCATCATAGGTCATACATGAGTATGAATATCAATATAAACTGCTCTAACTGTCAGCCCTCACTTACTTTCTATTTATATACTTTTTTTTCATGGCTTACGGTTGAATCTAATTGACTCTTGCCATAAATCACCAGAACAATTACTAAATTATCTTTGATCAGAGCAAAAAAAAGCATGATCATAGACTCATTTGCCACTGATTATTTTCTATATATCTTTAGAGTACTTCAGGCCAAAGGAGGGCCATGAGATGGACACAGCCATATACAGTAGCTATAAATTTTCAGCCATATGAGGAGGAGACAACTGCAGGCACGTCTACAAATCCCTCTTATCCCCACTCAACCATCACTCAGGGCAGAGAGTATTTGTCTACCTGCCTGCAATTCAAACACACCTTTCATCTCATACATTCCTAAATTAAATAATGATTTTTGGGCTCTAGTAGCTACACAAACACCACCTGAAAATATTGCTACCGTCTGGCATGTAATCAATCACATAACACTCCATAATCTCCCTCACACCCTTTTTTCCTCCCCCAGTTGTACATTACGACCCTCAGAGCTCAGATGACTGGTCTCTCCCAGTTTGTTCCCATGCTCAGCCACGCTGGGCCTCCAAGTCATCAAGGTGTAAGAAGGTGGGGAGACTTACGGGTGGTCAAGACTAGTAGTAGAAAGGGTTTGGCGTACCAGCATGAACCCCCACCCCCCACCCCGCCACTGAACTCCTGAACCCCCCCTCCTGTTCATCGGGGTAAACCTTTTAACACACGCGCCATTCTCCGCCGGGTCAGTCCGAGGTCTCCAGCCTTTCACACATAGGCCGCTAATGAGGTTTCAAAATCTCAGAGCAAGGTGAGGGGAGTCTGACCTCCACTCAAGAAACTGAGTTGTGGAGAGACGGCTGCACTGTTGGTCAAATCAGTTCTGACATAAAACCACAGAACAATGTTCAGTAGTCTGGCTCTAGGGATACACTGGGAGAAGTGATGCTAGCTCAGTGTTTAATTTGACCTCAAAAGTAGTCTGCACATGGATTTGCAGCTGCCCCTTGGTAAGTCCAATATGATGTGCATGGTTTGCAATGTGGCATTTGCAGACTGAAAAAAAAACTCACCATGACTTTCACTAAATTATTCAGAAAATGTGCAAACCGCAGCCTACTATTTAGCATTCGTCTTCTACAATATTTTAACCCATAACATTGTGGTGTTATGAGCGCTGTAGCATCTTTCAGTATTATTTAAATGGTGTGCTCAGAGAGCTGCAAGAGTTTGAACTGTTCCTTGAGTATTTTTTTAAGGTCTTGTTTGAATGTGAGATGGAAACAAATACAAGCATGTAAGAGTTCTAACACTAAAGCTTAACAAGCCACTCTCTTAAAACTTGACTTGAGATCAGATTTATTTAAATAACAGGATTATTTTTGACTGTTAATGTTCTGTTGTACAAAGGCAGGAGGCAGTAAAAAGCAATGAGGTTCAGAACAAAAGGGTTTTAAGTTTTAAGACTGGACAGATTGTAATGCATTTATGCCTTTTCATGCTTATTATTTTACTCCAAAAAGAATAAGAATAATTCCTAGAAAATGTGGACACTATACTCTGACTTTGGGAAATTTCAGGGAATGCAAGGATATAACACTTATTTAATTTCAATTGTGTTTGTGGAAAAAATAACTTTTATTTCATAGTTTTTGAATTAAATGCATCTCTGTGTCAGTCTACTATTAATATTGCTATTAAAATCAATATATTTACAATTTCATATATTTAAATGTGTGACATTAAGTTAGCTTTACCCACACCAAATGGCATAAATTGAACAAGAGTGTAAAGCTGAGATGGCAGCCACTGAGCTCTGCTAAGCTTTTTTTTTTTTTTTAATAATTTTCAAAGTGATTAGATATGGCTACAGCCTCATTTAGTTCTGTGGAAGGATTTAAGGACAGTTAATCAAAGTTATCATATTTCATTTACACAACAACTGTGGAAAAAACAGTGAGTTAGGCTTGTTTAGTTTTAGCTTTAGCTTTAGCTAAGGTTAGCAATAGCTATCTCACCAGCTAGCTGTGCTTCTTTTGTTGGTTGTCTCACTGACTGCCTGCCTGACTTGTAGTTATTATTTTAAAAAATCACAAGAATTACTAATTTCTACATTTCTTAAGTCAGATTCTGGACTAAACACATTTTTTAAATAAAAATGAATATTAAAATAAAATATATTTTTTAATCACTGCAGTTTGACAATTATTACTTAAAATCTACAATTTAATGAAAATGTGTTTCTAAACCTAATTTCCAATCACCAGCAACATTATCATTTTAAAAGATAATCCAGGTACATTTTAACCTGGTGTGTTTTCCACAAATGTGGCTATTGTGTGTATGAGATAATTTAGCATTTATTATCTGTAGAAATACAGATTCATGAAACAGGACTCATGCATTTGTTAGGGCAATTTTCCCGAGCCTCCTACACCTTTTCAAATAAATTAGATTTTTACATGAATTGTATCTGTGTCTGATTAAGAGTAAACACAGATTGCAGCCAGGAACATTCAACATTGCTCTGAGATGTCACACTCTTGACCTTTTCTTCTCAGCTTCCATTATAATTTCAGCTCATAGTGGGTCCAGGACATGTTGTAATCCCTCACACTGTTTTACGTAGCATCTCTTACCTTTTAGAGAGCTGAGAATTGGTCCAGTCGGCCTCTGACTTCTCTTCTGTCAATTCTGGGAAGGTGAAATAAAAGATCCGATTATCCGTTGACACAGGTATTTATCCAATTCACCCAGCTTTTCCCTTAGCAGCAAATCGTTTCCTTCTCATTCTGCTGTGGAGATTGGTGACAGCCACCAAGTTTTCTGAGGTGTGTTGTCTTTCAAGACTGTTCTGTCGGTTGTTGCTGCCTGTTTGATTAGCTCATCGTGTGTTTACTCCGGTGCGGATAAATACGACCACACAACACAGTGACTCCTCCTCATAATATTCAACAGCATAATCCACCATTGCATTTAGCTTTTGACCAAAAGTATTCCTCAGTTATTCCTTGGTTTCGTCAGAGATCAGCGTAACCGCAATAAAAGTTACCTTCCGTGCGCGTTAACGAACCGCGCATGTGCGGAAGAATATCTGAATATTCAGTTTCCGGGTTGCAATCGCCTAACAAGTTGCCCGGAAAATGTATACAGCATAATGTCCGTTCCTTGTTCCTAGCGGTTAAAATATTTGTTTACTTCAGGTCAGACTCAGGAGTAAGAGCTTGAAATAATCCAGGTAAAAACCACGTTTATTTTGAAACCTGCACGAGGCTCGCGACAGTTGCCCCAATATATGCTGTTTCACACCAGTCTTCCTTTTATCGCCACAATAATCACATTTATGGGAAATAGAAAAGGTTTAAATGTCCTTTACCTTAGAATTAAATTATTAAATATATGTTGTTACAAAATGAAGAATTTTTAATCAAATATTTACTAATTCAGTTATTGTTATATGTCAGGTCCATGTATGTTTATCCTACAGGATAAACTTAAGTCACCAAAGTCTTATACTAAGAATTAGAAGTGGCCACTTTTTAAACAACAAAATTAAATCCTAATAATATGCAGTCCTAGTTCCTAGAACAACACAGACAGAAATTAATTTTAATTAATTTTACAAATAATAAATAACTCCACACTTTTTTTTAATAACAGATCTTATTTTTTTATTGAGGAGAGTCAAGTTGGGCTTTCCATTTTTAGAAAATAAACCAATGACAATATTACAAATAATGAAATTGTTACATCATTCACAGGGTTACAGTCAATATACATTTATACAGAAATACAGGATCTCCCACATCAGTCACAGTGGTCTGAACCGACACTGGTCTATAATGTGGGCTTTAACAAACCAGGGGAACACATGGGGCTCCCCTGCCTGCATTAACCAACAGCCAGAGTCATACTGGGGGGGGGGTCCAGAGGCAGGGATGGGTAAACAGAGGGGAACACATGGATCATAAAGGAGAACACAAGTGGCAGGGTACTGTAGTGGTTATATGACTACTTGTCCAGCAGACGGAAAGACACAGGCTTGGTCTGAGCAGCAGCCAGCATTTGTCCATCAGCAGCCTCCTGAAGTGTCCTGGACACTGGAGTTCTGCCTGCTGCAGCATTCACAGACTATCTGGACCTGCTAGTCCAACATGCTACATTTGACCACCACAGCAGTAGAGGGCGCTCTGGTGCTTCATGCTGCAACCATTACACAGGAGCCATTTTCTGTCTGACACAACAGGAGGCAGACCTCTGGCTCTGACCATACTGCAGTTGGGTGGTGTTCAAATGCCGCCCAGTGGGTACAACCTGGCACGGTTCCTGCTTATGCACACTATCATGTAACTGTAACACTGAGACCTAACGGTTTTCCTCTGTCCTTCAAATATTGGCACACAGCGAGGGCAGGGCTGACTGGTTTTACTTTGCTTCACAGATGTAAGAGGAGAAAGTACAGTGTGTTTTGCTGAAAGTTGCAGTGGGCAAACATTGTGTGAAACCATCATGAGCATCAGAACCACACTGCATCTACTTCAATTTCCAGAAGAAAACTGTAAAAAGTTTTTAAACTAGAGAAGCTGGAGTCTGTATGCACAGATGGCATATTTTTGGTGCTGTAAAACTTTGAAATGTTGCAATAAAACTCCATCTGTAAAGTTAAATAATGCATATTGTTTCTGGAAAGGGAACAGCAGGAGACAAATGTTTTGAGAGGGAGACAAGCCACGGAAATAAAGACTGTTCTGTACACACAAATCTTGAATTGACATACAGCAAATTTAAATCTCCCAGTGATCCAAAATTCAGATATATGTCAGACTGCACTTTTGAACTGTAAAAACAACTTACAATAATGGACAATCATTTCACTTAAATGAAATATTCAGTCTGATTTCAGAGAAGTGATAAAAGAATGATCTAAAAATTATTTTAGAAGTATGTCCACCATAGAGACCGTTACCAGATGAATTAGTAACTTGGTTGGTATACATTTTTCAACAGTCTAACAGTGGGCATAAGAGACTTTCTCACAGCTTGGGCTTTTGGTGTAAAATAAGTAGCCAGTCTGCTGCTGAAAAGTATACCAGAGTCACTAGAAACATATGATGTAAGTGTGGCAGTTTCTTCTCCTGCTGATCATTGCTCAGCCTGAACTGTAACAAGACGTCTCTTTTGTGCCATCAAAAATAATAAGATACATAAATACTTCATGCAGCGCTTCCAAACACTCCACATTCAATCAAAAGGTTTTCTGTAACTCCTTCAGATGAAATTGAAAACAACAAGCTAACCCTTCAGAAGGAGTTTGACAAGAAAGTATTCTCTTAGCTGCAAGAAAATACAGACGGTATGCAAAAAATTATTTTCTGTCTAGCAATGAGTATGCCTGCCTGCCCTGTTTTAGGTAGTTGCTTGAAGCAAAGTTCAAGGATAATTGCTTGATTAATAACTCAGAGTCTTGGCAGCATCCATGGACAAGAATCTAAAAGAGCTTTAATGGGAGAAAAAAAATTCACCAGCCTTGTGTAGACTTTAGATTAATGTCTTGAACAACATTAAGTGTTTTTCCTTACCCTGGAATATTTGCCGTACCATGAGAAGACGTACAGCCTCAGCCTCACTAAATAAAACTGATGAGCTGTTAAGTGTTGAGAAATGGAAAAGGAAGACAATAAAGCTTGGTAAAAAAAAAAAAAAAAAAAGCAAACTGCATGTTGGCATCAGTGGCATTTAGGTCACAGCATCACTTCTCACTTGCTTCTCAGCTATGACTAACAGCTCATGATTCTCCTCCTCCAGTTTCATATGTTATAAAAGCTTCCAAGGAAGTATTCATTCTGACATGTGTTGTACTGCAGATGAAAATAACAAAATAGAGGTTTGTGGGACAGAAAGAGAGTAAAAATCCCTCCACTCCTTGCCTTCAGGTCTCTGGACAGCCAGGGATAATGACAGGTGGGATGACAAGGGTGCAGTAACTGAGGTTTCTCACTTTCTTTAACCGAGGCTTTGGTGCTAAAGCTGTTTGTAGTGACACCAGAAAAACTCAGGGTCAAGATCTGAGGATTTGGTACAAGCAAACACGGAAGCATTGTCCAGTCTGGAGGAATTTTTTTTCTCTGCATAGTGACATGCAGCATCAGGACAATAAAAGACAAGACACAACTGCCCCACTGATGAGTGTCAGTTTGCCTGCTGCTGTTGATGCCTTTAAACTCACCAAGACAAAACCAGACAACTGCTGGAAACCGACTGTGAGGAAATCAGTGGGAGCGGCAGACAGGTGGCCGACAGGCATGTATGTGATCAAGGGGAGAGAGAGGGAATCAGTGCCTGGACAGAGCGGCTGTGATCGGGGTGGGGCCACCCCGCTGTGACCGGACACATCTGACCGATGGCTCACAGCTGGGCATCCCTGTCTGGCTGTCAGGTCTCAGAGCGGTGCCCAGTAGGAGCTTTGCACTGCTCCTATCATTTACTGGCTGTTTACATTAAACCCCGCCTGATTCACCGTCTCAGGGGAATCACTGCATTGCTACGAACTCCATCTTTCCCCCCAAAAACCCTTACACCAGGTTAGCAACAACAACACAAACAATAATTGACAGCTTTGTACTCATAAGACAGTATTGTTCACAGGAAACCATACAATAAATGCATATACTGTCTATAAAACAAAACCAAAACCTGTTACAGGGAAAAGCTGTTTATCTACATGGGTTGGTGCACCAACATGATTCATGTTCCAAAAATAAATTCAAAGCGTTGATGGAGGATCCAGAGTGTTTGTTGGAGTCAAGCAGGAGACTCAGTGCAGAAAAAAAAATTGAAAAGTAATAATAATAATTCAATAATATCCATACAGAAATTGCAATTATATAACACATTGCATTTTTGTTTTTAATTCAACAAATGCCTGATTGTAAAATCTATTCGTGACTGTGTGTGTGTGTGTAAAATAACCACATGTGGTATCAAAACTTTTAATACTTTAAACATAAAAACGTCTTTTCAAAAGGAAAACTGGAAGAAGAAGAAACGCTGAATATAATGCGCAGCCACATTATACTCTGTAAAGTGTGTCAAATCCAAGCTCTTACCAAACAGAGTTCTAGTAATTGCAGCAAATCAAAGCACTGTGAAATTAACCACTCACTCAGCATGCTATCAAACACAAGTCCCGATGCTTCAGGAGCGACTGCTTTTTTGTGTGTGTTGGTGCCCGCGTGCAACACGTGCACGTACACACAAACTGCGCTGGAGATGAACAGCATGAGGGAGGATGCTATAACAGGACATACTGTAGCTGTATGTACGTGGACTTTGATGTAAACCTGTTTTGTGTGTGTGTGGATTTACGTAGGAAGTCAGTTTGCTATTTTTTTTTTTTCTTTTCACAAACATTTTTTTTCACAAAATAAGAACAGGAACCAATGGTGACAAAAAAATAAATCCTCCCTATAGTCAGTTCTTCTGCTCCTGAACTGATCGATCGATAAAAACTGTCTCTGAGTCATTGTGTTATGGCAGGTCAAGTGCATCTGATATGTACAGTACAGGATCATGATTGGGGTGCAAAAGGGGAAGAGTTCTATTTGGCAAGCTGTGAATATTTCACCGTGAGAGAAAAAAAAACAAACAAACTTGTCATCTTGTCTATAGTGAGAGGAAGCGTGGTGAGAGGGAATCTTCATCACAAAATTTCACACAATATAGAAAATTACTTGCAATGAGAATTTTTTTTTCTTTTTCTTGAGTGTTGATTTCAGCATGTGAATTGTCAGTCTGAATGAATGTGGTTTTGACATCAGTCTATGCCAAAAGTTGTCCATTTCATGGTTTTTTTATTTACTTTCTCTCCTGGGGAAACAGTTGGGAGTGCACGTCGGGTCCCTCAGTCTCCTCTGCAGTTTGCCTTTCAGAAGGCCACAGAGAGCTCTGCGTTTCCTCACGATGTCCAAAAATGAAAACGACAAAGACAGTATCCACATCTTGTTGAGGATGGCCTCGTCTCCTCAACTCTTCCTTGTTTTCTTTCTTTCTTTTTCTCTTTTTTCTTTTTTTTTGGCCCTTTTAAAGGGTAGCTTTCCTACTCAGTTCATCTAGTGTACAACCTTATATCATCTATAAATTTAGATAAACTCCTTGCCTTTTCTCAGTTTTTCTCTTTTTTTTTCTTTAAAAAAATCTTTACAAAATTATCAGAACAAACCAACCAAAACAATAAATGTTCAACATCAAATGAAAATTGGTGGAAGATTGAAAAATGTGTTGCTGGTCACTTCTAAAGTCTAAACTTTGTTTTGTTTTTTTTTTTTTTTGTTGCTTCCACAACTCTCCTCAGCTAATCCCCAAGGATGGAGAGAGAGTCAGGGTGAGGGGATGAGAGGAGGAGAGAAGGAAGTGGAGAGGGGAACGGGGGATGAATGGCAGTCTGGTGGGAAGACCAGACACACTGTCACGCGAAAAAAAACATCCACTCCATCCTCCGCACCCAGAGCCCTGCATCCCGACCGCCTATATATATATATATATATATTTATTTTTTTTCCCCCTCTGCTCCGCTTGGAAGGGTCAAACCTCCACCGACTGGATCTGGTTCATCTGTGCCCGCATCATCTGGACGCTGTTGAGGATCTTCTTTTGATGGCCTGCTAACGTCACACCAACCCTCAGGATGTCGCTGTGATGAGAGACAGAAGCAGATGTCACGCTGAAGCTACCGCACACTATAAACAGTCTTCCGTATATCTATCCATCTATCCTGTCTATTCAATTTTCCATCAGAAGGTCTTGGAGAAAAAAAAACTTAACATAATATATATAAAACAAAACGTAATGTAGAAACATAACATATGGAGGACTGACAGGAAGGCCAGCAGGAAACAGAAGACATAGTATATGCCCAAACAGAGTTGACAGTTAGTAACAGAGGAATGAAACATTGTCATTTTGCCGAGAAGCAGCTGTGCGTTCATCCAACCAGAGAGCTTATATAATCACAGAAAAATGCTGGAGTGTCAGTTTTGTGTGTTTTCTGTGACTTCCTGACTGATGTGGTAAAACCCCACCCATCTCGTACCACTAAAACAAATGTTGCGAATGACGAATTCAACTCATCTCTTTGACCTGAGTCTATCTTAGACAACATTCATTGCAGAGGTTGTGTGTTATGTAAAAATGCCAAAATAAACGGCAGGTTCCACTTTGTATCAAAGCAGTGGCAACAGCTTCAAACATCATCATGTGCTCTTTGTTTGTTGAACAGTTTCTTATCCTTAAGACAATGAAATTCTTCTCTGCTAATGCTGAATCTCAACAGTAATCACGCTTATTGGATTACACATCACCATCTGTTTTGTTCAAAGACTCGAAGCTCAACATCTCTGGGTACACCTCTGGCTCGTGATACTGTTCTCCATAGTCAGGAAATGATTTTTATCTGTTTCTCCACAGGTGGCATTCTTAACATGATTACATCTTGTGTTTTGTGATGATTTTTTTTGCCTCCTGTATTTAGTCTAACCAACCCCATATTCCAGTGCTTCCTCTTACTACATTAGCTGAGGTCAAGGAGAGGCCTGCTGAACACATGGCAGAGAATAAAGGGCACCGTTATGGCTTCAAGCTATTGTGCCCACCGTTCAGCCTTGCAACTGCAATATTACGATCTGCTAATTACACGCAGAGCAGCTAGCGTCTTTTATAACGGGCCAGAGGCAGAGTCTGGTGCTCGTTCAGGGTTTAAGAATACGAGAGATGCAGCAAATTCGCCTCTTGCAGTCTTCTCCCTCCTGTGCTTATCAGAGCCAGAATAGCAGGAATCATTAGCACTTACTCCATGGTCATCTGGGACACCACATCAAATGTAGTAAAGTCGGCGCTGGCAAAGTTGTCTTTGTACTGGCCCATCTTGATGGCGTCCAGCCACTCGTCCACAGTGCTGAAGCTGGAGAAGTCAGGGATGCTGCGGTCCAGGAGAGGGAGATGAACACTGGCAGGGGACACAAGCAGAAGCCATTTAGAGTAATGATAATACAAACTGGCAGGTCTAGCATCACAGTCGATCCAGACCACCTGTGTATGATTCAAACATTAATTATAACATTACATTTTCATAAGACTAGACATAACTTAGAGAATACCAGCAGCCTAATCCATGAACCAATATTTTCCAAACTGATTCTTCATAAAGTATATTTTCCAAATGAAGTGATAGGCTTCAGGGAGCCAATATATCCACTCAGCGTCTGTGGAAAATCTGGCCCTCGGTCCTGCACGCCACCACAAATGAAAGTACAGACGGGGATAATGGAAATCAGTAAACCCTGGCTCTCAAAGGAAACTAACACCCAGAGCAGAAATGCTTCAAAATGTTTTGTTTTGAAAATTGCACAACTGCTTCAGTCCAGGATTTGCCTGAAGCATTCGTGGGAAGGATTTGATCTATCAAACCAAAAGGCTTTAATTTACATAACCACTCGGCGCCAGGAGAAACAAGAGACACTGTGTTCGGCAAAAGTGAACTATGCCATGGATGGCACTGTCGCAGGAGCATGAATTTCCTGTTAGGAGGAGGATAGCCTTTACATTGGGAGGAACTCAGAATCATTATATTGTTTTAGATGTTATCCACTTCAATGTGAAATGATGCTAAAACCAATGTCTGTCTTGTGGGATGCCTACAGAGATGAGATAAAACATATATGCAGATACCACACAGAGAGTGAAGGAAAGAGAAGAAAATACATTTAACGCTAGACAAGGCCATATGTTATGACTACGAGTGTTAGTGACAACGCAAACACAAGTCAATCACATAAACCTAATCTGATCAACAGTCTTCCTGCTCACTCACCCTGAAGATAACGGAGTCATGGCCTTTAGCGTGTTGGGATTGCGGATCATCTTGTCGAGGTTGTTGACGATCTGGCTGAACTTGGGCCGATTGTTGCGGTCTTTCTGCCAGCAGTCCAACATGAGCTGGTGAAGGGCGCTGGGACAGTCCATGGGTGGGGGCAGTCGGTAGTCTTGCTCTATGGCGTTGATGACCTGCAGGGGGAGACACAGATCTCTAAGGGTTGCTATGAGGCTCTACAAAGAGGTGGAGGTAGTACTCAGATCCTTACGTAAAAATACCAATAAAACAGTGTAGAAATACCTCCGTACAAGTAAAATGCATGCATTTAAAATCCTATTGAAGTCAAGGTCCAGAAGCATTAGAAACAAAACATATAAAATGTAAAAATAATATTTCCCCTGTAATATTACACTATTAATAGTAATGAAAAACCTAAAGGTTGGGTCCTCTCTATAGGATCACAAGAATAAATCTGAGTGGTCATAAAAGGATTAATAGAAAAAAGAACTAAGTTCTTGTACTTCTCTCTAAACTTTCTGTGAAATACTGAATATTTTTATTCAAATGAAACCAGAATTGCAAGGGGTCCTTAGTAGACACTGCTTTTTGTAAGAGGTCACAAACCAAAAAGATTGAGAACTGGTTGAATCTTTCACAACATGGTGTTTTTAAAAGCTCATGACATTTTTTAGGGAAAATCTTAATCTGAAAAGTTACAGAGAATATGGTGGAGTTAAAAGCAGAAAATTTCCCTCTCAATTGTATTAGAGAAGAAGTGTTATGGGGTCAGAACAGTGATAGTAAAATTTTGACAGTGAAAACAAAACCTGAACTGAAAATTGAAACAGTGTCATTGAAATACTTTTATTGGAAAAAGTTGTATTGGCACTGAAAAAAGCTTCACAGAAAAATAAAACATCCTGGATAAAAATGAAAATACTTGAGTAAATGTACTGAATTCCTTTCCACCACTGATACGATCCAACATGTTCTCAGACTGTATAAATGTCAGGAGCATATAATAAAGATATTATATTAGTGTTGTTGGATAATACCCCCAATCTGAGTGACGTTCACAAATGCCTTGTCTATTATGAAGAAGAATCAGTTGGCATTGATGCTTTGTCTTCTGATGAACATATAATGAGAGCATCTGTGCCTCTCACCATGTGGTAAAAACAACTGCTGTAGTCACTGCTGTGTGTTACTGGTCTCAAGACTCAACTGTTAAATATAGTTATTACATAAATACCTATAAATGATATGTATAAACAGACATTTGTGACCAATCACTACATTACCTCTGCGTGTGAAGAGGTGTTAAACAGTCAGTTAGGTCATTAAGAACATAAACCTTATTCCACCAAATTCAGATTTCCACTTGCACTCTGCCAGCCGTGACCTCATCTCTGGCCTTGACAAAGTATTTAATGCTCTCTCTCCATAAAGCCACCTTAAATATGTGTCTGACTTGGGCCAGTGATGTTGTTGGTTCGGAGGGGCGCAGAGAGGTGGCACAGAGTTAACAGAGTGGAACAACCCGGAGGACACTTGTGACGAGGACGCACAATCCCCTGCTCATTATCGGGGCCATTAAAGGAGCTCCATTCAGACCCAGATTAATCTCATTCATGAGACCTCCAAATGAGGACCCCGATGGAGCAGAAACACTATCTGAAGCTGCTAATAAGATAACCGTTGAGGTCCTCAGTTCCTCTTAGCACATTAGTGTTCTCGCTTTCAATTTGAAACTATTTTCATTATCTCTCTCCCCATAATTTGCTCTCTCCTCTGCTACCCAGAGGGAGATAGGAAATGGAGGCTCCAGTCAAGAGCAGAAATTGTCCACTGAGCACTGCCGTGCATTTCAAATGATCTGATTATGTCTCTGTGGTGAGAGTGGGGGAATTTTCATATAAAACCCATGTGTGAATCCCGATGTTTAGCTAAAGGAAAGCAGATACAATGACAAAATGTATCTCTGAGGAGTTTGAGGCTTAAATGAAACTCAGGAAGTAAGAAATGTATGCATGTAAAGGGGCATTGTTTAAAAATTGTTTGGAAACTTGACTGAAGAATCAACAGCAATTTTAAAAAGTGACTACAGGCAAGTAAAATACGTACATCTTGATTGGTCATGTCCCAGTAAGGCCTCTCTCCGTAGGACATGACTTCCCACATGACGATCCCGTAGCTCCACACATCACTAGCGGAGGTGAACTTCCTGTACTGGATAGCTTCGGGCGCAGTCCATCGGATAGGGATCTTCCCTCCCTGTGTACACAAAGCGCGCAACCTCAGTAAGGAAAACAAGACCGAAACCCGACCGTCACAGTGTCTTGGCTCTGGAGAGAGACACCGTTCAGGGCAACAATGCAGATGGTAATCCAAACTGGGAGGTGGATATAACAAAACCCCTGGGAGTAAAGTATGGTACATGAACTACAGCAGAATGAGGAAGGGAAGAACAGGTGAGAGTGTGATGTTTGTCTTGATAGGGAGAGCAGTGAGGGAGAGCACTGTGCTGTGTACATCAGACTGGATTAAATAAAACCCTCTGGATGAATGGGTCTATCAATCAGAGCTGTTCAGGTAACTGCTGAGTTTTCAAACACAAAATAAAACATATTCAACTCATTTTAGAAGACACTTTGACCCAGGTTTATCCAGTTTTTGTGACTCATTTCATGTTGTGAGGGGAAAGAAAGACTTAAATGTTTCTTACCAAAGCACTGGTGTAGGTAGGGTCTGACGTGTCATCCTCCAGGAAGCGGGAGAGACCAAAGTCTGACACCTTGCACACAAGGTTGCTGTTGACCAGGATGTTTCGGGCAGCAAGGTCACGGTGCACGTAGTTCATGTCGGCGAGGTACTTCATGCCTGAGGCGATGCCGCGTAGCATACCAACAAGCTGGATCACAGTAAACTGGCCATCGTTTTGCTGTTTTAAAAAAATAGTCAATGTGTTATCAGAGTGAATTTCAATAGCTTACATTCAGGCGAACATACAAAAACACGGTGAGAAGAACAAAACTTTTTTTTTTAATATGGAAGGTTCTGATTTTGTTAGTTCATTTTCTGTTTAGAAACAACCTAGCCCTATCTTGCCTTGACCTTCTCTTTCTGACAGTGTTCAAATACTTCTTAGTAATTACACTGTAGTCTGTTAACATGCCAAAAAAAAAAAAAAAAAAAAAAAACTAAGGCTCAGAAGCACAGAAAGCAGAGGGGCTTTATAAAATTTCAAAAATAGTTTGTTTTGTTTTGTTTCAGCCAATAAAATTTTATGTGATTTTCCCTCTTGTAATGATTCTTTTAGAACTCATCAACCACAAACTAATTACTAAAATCCTTTTAGTCAAATTCTAATCATTTAATTTACTCCATTTAATCCAACATGTATGCGGCTAATGTAAGAAAGCTTGCCTTGAAGTATTAGTTTCTCTGGAAAGACCCTGCAGGATCCTGACAGAGAGGTTTGGGTTGGGCTCAGACGGTCTCAGCCGGGCTGGGCAGGGCTAGGCTGGGACTGGCTGACTGTCTACAGCTGTTCCCCTCCACGGTTTGGTGAGGGCTTTACCCCATGCATGGGGAGCGTCTGGAGCAGCGGTGCAGCTGTGCCTCCAACTGCGCACACCTGCACTCTCCCCACCACCCACCACGATGCCGGGAGAACAGAAAATTCCAGAGAACGGATCATGGGAGCTCGGGGCTTGGGTGTGGACAGACGGATGGACTAAGAGAGGGAAGTGGAAGGGCAGGCGAGTGGGGGCCCCAAGCACAGCCATATTAACTGTCTGCATGACCGCTGCACTAGCCTATTTCTCTTTTAAACATTTTGCTGCTCATTAGCAGAGCGGATGCCTCTCCTCACGTCAAGCTGCACCTCCTCGTGTACCACAGCAATTAAGCAGAATGCATTATTCATGAAACCTTTCTCATAAATACCCATTGCCACCTAATCTGAGTGCTGTGTTTGCATTATACTTTAATTGGAAAGATTCCTCCAAAGTCTTTGGGGTCAGGATAGCTGGAAGAAATAACCATAAATTTGTGAAACTGCATGAATCAAGGTCTAGTGTGATTTATCTGAAAATAATGTTTTATATCAAAGACATTCTTTCTCTTTACTTTCTCAGTTTATGGTTGGTTCCAAATACCAGCCCAGATCTGATCGATCTATCCTCCCTGTTCCCATGTTCAGAGGCTTTGACACTGTCAGGCAATTGTTGTCATAAACTGTCACCGTGAGGTGCTGCAGAGGTTCGTTGTTGTTGTGAATACAATACACTGTCAAATATGTTTAGCAAACATCTACATATACACAAACACCCTTCACTGTGAGATCAAATTCCAAAAAGAGCTGATGCTTTGTGTCTCAGAGGTCGGAGGCAGAATGCAAATAAAGACTCTGAACCCAGTCTGAACAGTCTGCTGACAGGAGCTTGCATGTCTGTTTCTTGAGGATGGTTTGATGTAGTCTTGGAGTGGGATGCTAAAACTGACTATTAGGGAGGATTTTAAACTGGAAATTGTTTTAAGAGGAAGAGTGTGTTTTCAATTTAATAATACTGTTGGATACTTCAGTTACAGTAATTTATATGAAATCAAATAGGTCTTGTTAAGTGTATACATAATTTACTCTTTATACTACACATCTGTGTCCACAAATCAACAGTATAACTTACTTTCTTACTTTACAGGGCTTAAGGTAATTTAGAATTTGGCATTTTTTCTGTGCTTACACTGACATACTCTCTGTGTCGCATTACACAAAGAGTTCTCATTATATCATTTGAAGTCAAACTAAAAAGACACCTTTTTTGGCAGAGATCATACATCCACAATTTCCATAAATCAGATTCCCTTTTCTGCTCTATCAAAATATGCAAAGAGAGCAACTGAAAGCATACAGAAAAAGCCTTAAAAAAGATTTATTTCTGTTTCGCTAACATCTCAAGACAGATGGTGAAAGACTATGTGACATCTCATCTCATAGCCAGCTTCATTTTTAAACATCTGACATCTCATTTTAAGTCTTGCAAAGCATTTGAATTATTTATGCTGGTCGTAAATGGGGGAGGATGGCCAGCTCTCTGTAATATCCTTCTCTGGTTAGATTATGAAAATTAAAAATCCCATGAACTCGTGAGGGCTGCATATTTTTTTATCAGAGGAGCCGGGGAAAAATAAGTGCGTGTTTCCTGCGTGCATCTGTAGACAGCACTGCATAAACAGCAACTGAGTGAATGCAAAACAAAAAGGAGGGAAACATCAAAGACAAAACACAAGCTAGCAAAGCCCTGGTATTTGTTGGTTCAAGATTGACAGAGAAAGTATAAAAGAGAAAAATACAACATAAATCAATACCAGGGGTAAACAGATATTCTGTGAGTCTTAATTGTGAAGCATGATTACATAGAGATGAGAACACCTCTACAGAACTGGTGACTGACGCTACCCTAAAAAGGGAGGATTACAGCGCATGTGTGTATAACCCATGTCAAATTCCTGGACTAATGTGTGTGCACATGCAAGAGAGTGTGTGTGTGCAACAAGGATTTGAATTCTTGTTTGCCTGATGTCTGAATAACCCAAGTTAAGTAATCCTTTGGCTGAGTGATTAATCTTTTTTAATATAAAATCGCAAGGTGCAACTTTCACACAGAAGGAGCAAAAAATTCCAAGTATAACTGAACATAATCAACAGTGTTATAACAATCTGTAGGAGGTGAAACTTTAAACTGACAACTGCTCATTTCAGCTGCTATGACAGCTAACTGTGTACTGTACATTTACTCACCTGTAGTTAATTAACGTTACATCTGTGAGTTGGCAAAACAACTAAAATGAAGAATGATGGTCTCTTTGGCAGGGGTGATTGCCTCACATCACTTTTTGACAGGTAGTTAGCAGGTAGCTCTGCAGTTGTTGCTTGTAACAGACACTGGTGGATGGAGTTGTCAGAAACTCCTTTTAAGCTTTTAAGATCATCGCAATAAAAAACCCTGAATTGAGACCTGCAGGATTCAAAGCAGTGAAGCAGCTCGTCCTGTCAGTCTGTGAATTAGTGTAGCTTAAGCAGTTACACTGCAAAGCTGTCAGCAGTTTCATTAGGTGCCTTCAGTCTAATATCAAATATTGTCATTATTACCATATGGTCAACTATACAACTGTTATCATTGAATATAAGGCATTTGAATGAATGAACACAAATATAATTTTCTTAATAAATGAGAGCTTAATTGGTGTGTTGGCAAGTCTAGAAGTTAATTTCTCTGACTAGATGATTTCAAAATAAGAGTTCTGAAAATTACTTAATTCAAAGTACCAGATTCTACTGAAGAAACCAAATAAGTTTGTGATTATGCTTGGTATAATCATATCATGTTTAATACTTCATAGATCATCAATACAGGCCTGTAATTTAATTTGTAGAAAAGAAATTAAATCAGCATTATTAGTCATAATTCTGTTCTAGGTGAGACAGAGCCAACACAATTAATTAAAAAAATCTGGTTGCTTACTCTGAGGAAGGAGTCCAGAGATCCATTCTCCATGAACTCAGTGATGATCATGACAGGACTGCTCTTGGTGACCACGCCCTCCAGGTGAATGACGTTAGGGTGGTCGAACTGTCCCATGATGCTGGCCTCACTCAGAAAGTCCCGCCTTTGCTTTTCTGTGTAGCCAGACTTCAGAGTTTTTATGGCCACAAACATTTCCCTTTTACCTGGGAGCTTTAGGTTCCCGCTGCACACCTCCCCAAACTCTCCTGTGAAGAGGTTATATGGAAAAAAGGAGCAAAAGTTTTATTAAACTCAAGAGGAATATGAGCAAGTAAAAGTAAGCAGCTTCCTCGCACCTACATGTATTTAGAAATCAAATAACAGCCAAGCTATTTTACAGTGTGGTATTCCATCCACGTTTCAGTCAGATTTTTCCATTACCTGCACCAATGACCTGTTCAATCTTCACACAGGATATATCAATCTCCTTGGCAAACTCCCTCACAGCCTCATTGGGGTCCTCATATGTGAACGGATCAATATAAATCTTCATTCCTGGAGTCACTTGGAAAAAAGGAAAGAGCCGCTATAATATTTGATTCTCATGGTCATGCTTACAGTCCTGCAGGCTTGACAGGCAAATGCATTCGGGCACATTAACAATCAATTCACCTTGCATTCACACATTCCAGAGCAATTATGTGATTTGTTGTTTGACATCCAGCCAATGAAGGTTGAAAGATGGGGGAGGTAGTGTAGTTACAAATGGCGGTTATGACTAGTGCCTCGTGGCTACTGTGTATAGTTATTCAGCCAGCAAGGACATGGTACCTCCAGTCCTCTTAGCTGTGATAAGGTGGGTTAATATATATATCATCTCCTGTGAGTCATAGTGCCATTAACACTCAGGAGAGAAACCTGGGCCCTATATCAGCATCGCTCAGCTCCACTCCAAGAAATAAATTGGCTCTCCTAAGCCCTGATGCCAGGTAAATTGGCTTAAGGTGGCCTTTAAGTGTTCAGGGACTTAAGTGTCCCGAGTTTTAAATCCGATTATTCGGCTCTCACCTCCACATCAGGCCTGGGGCTATTTGAATGGATACTGAACTCATGGCTGGTCTGCTGCAGAGCTAGGAGAGCATGCACCTCAAAACCTGGCACCTTACTCTGAAGAAACATGCTGCAGAGATGAACAGATGGACAGGATCCTCCTTACCTGGCAAAACACCCCTCCCCATTACTAAAACCCTACAATCTCTTCCCAAGCTGACGCACTGTTCAACAGACCACCCTCCTACGATGGCAAAGACCACCAAAAAACAGGGGCAGAAGCCTGAACTGTGACTGGTGTGAGGACAGGATGCACACAGGACACCTTGGCTTCTGCTGTTAATAGCTATGAAATATCACAGCCCTTTACTGGCACACCTCATTCAGCCACAAAGTGGACTTTTTCACACAGCATGACTGGATTGTATTGATGAAGCAGTGTGGTAATTACATGATCAAATACACAAATTAAGATGGGGACATAAACTTAAGATGGAAATAGATCTGTGCTTTTCTGGTCAGGCAGGAGAAAGATTGGATTTGCTTTAATATCTTTGGCGGAGACATGGTGAAATTAGTTCTCAGCTCTTTCTTACCAGATTCATTTCTACAATGTTGTCATTTAAGCCATATGCTACTATACCGTATGAAGCAGGAAAATCATTGAGAAATCCCATTCATCCACTGAGTCTTTTAAATTTTTCAACAATGGCAAATGACTCATGTGGCATTAGCATGCTAATGTCCTTAATGTGAGCAAAGATTGACCTATTTCCACCACAATGGATTTAGTTAACAATGAAATGTAATGATGCACAGAACACACACTGGAACACTTGGGTTTGGTGTGGTTAAATCCAGCCTCCAAGTGAGCAGAGTCAAACAACAGGCAGGATTACTCGTAAGTGGGGGACGGGCAAATGAAGCGGTGCTGTGCTTGGTCTGTAGCCAAGGACACCAGCATGCAAGGTGGTAGCCATGGAGACAGGTGTGTGAGGCAGAGGAGGGCTGAATGATAACCATGGAGATGACTGTGTGAGATGGTAGCCATGGAGACAGGTGTGCTTGGTGCTGAAGGAGGAACCAGTGGTAAATGTGGGGCGGGGGGTGTGGGGGTGAGGAGTGGTGGTTTACTCACTGTGGCCGCTGGTGTAGTGCTGCAGTTTGTCTGTGTACTCAGAATCTGCCCTGTCGAAGCCACGCCTCCTGGGGGAAAGACAAAGAACTCTAGCTCTGGTTCAAAGACAGGGAGCAGGGAGGGATGGAGACGCAGATCAAACACCCCCAGGTATACCTACACTGAAGATACCACCAACTAAGATCACACGGAGAGCCAGGACTTTGTAGGTGGAGAAGCATTTGATTTATTATATTTTTTTTTTTTGTTACACTGGAAAAAGATAGCCAGTCATGCAGCCATATTAAGCAAAAATGTCCTCATCTTCCTTTCTGGTTCAATCCTGTTGAGCAGCTACATGAATTGTTTAAAGATTATGAGCACATCTACAATTTTAAATCCTTGGGTAGGCGAGCACATGAATATCACCAATTTCCATTTACAGACTAATAATTTGGGTCACAGATTTGATTTTGAACTGGTCAGTAGACTAATTAAAGAAGTTATCTATTCGACAGAACCGTCTTCATCAAATATCGAGTATATTGCAAGGATGCACTGATCTGATCCACCAAATCAGCATCACCGCTCATGGTGACTTTATTAAGCAGACTGGACATCAGCCAGGTTTAACTGATCTGCATTAAATTAAGATTCTTTGTCAATGTCATTATAAAAATCATAGTTTTTGCTGCAGTGCCAGATCTGGCCCTTACCTCATGTTACCTTACAGGAAACCGAACCAGTTCCACACAGCAAGTCATACAAGTTTTGAAAATGACAAAAACAGAGCACTAGTATCTGGTCAGGAATCTGTACCAGCATATACCCTGAGTTGAATCATAATAAATTAGAATTGATATATTTTACTGTGTCTGCATGATGATAATTAAATGTCCATACATACAAAATTTGTCATATTTACATTTATCAGAGTAAATTTACTCTTCACATTTACAATGACAGGGAAAGTTTTTATTCAGCACTAGTTAAATACTGTTCTTTGACTTCATGTGCTTTGATGACTTGTGCTGCTTGCCAGTTTTAATTGGCCAGCAGCTTGAAAAGACATATTAAAATATCTTTTGAAGTTCTGTAGTAGGGCCACCACAGTGTATTTAAACCTTTTTATCTCTTTGACTATCTGACCGTTCTCAAAATTCTCAATCACACAGCCTCTCATTCTGCCCTGGCGATGTTTCCAAACTATCCCACAATAGAACACACAACCTTTGTCACTGACCCGTCATAATCCAAGATGGTGATGCACTGTACACAAAATAGTCTGTCTACAATCCAAGACCATTGGGGGAATCTACTAGCAGAGTGCATAGACTACTAAGAAATCAATCCTGTTTATTCTTCTGTGAGTCAAAACATTATACTGCTACACTTTTAATAGAAGTGGCCCCTGTGGGAATTAAAATGTTAAACTTGGCAGAGTTACAAACATTTAATACCCGCTGAGAAGAAGCACCTATAGAACCCTATCAACAACTTTGACCGTTATATATTATTTCTGTAGCTGAAAGACTGGAATTTTTAGTTATAACTTACATTTAAAAAGTCAACAGAGCACATGCAACCTTACTGAATAAAAACAAAACAACTAAAAAGGAAAAAAGTTCACTTTCTGAGCTTGTGCAGATGTTTTACTGGCAATTACAGGAAGTTTTATAAGGACTGCTGACAGGACTGACTCACCGGTTACAGACGATGATGATGACGACCACAGCAATGAGGAAAACCAAGCCAGCAGCTGCTGAGCCAATGATGAGAGGTAGCTTCTCCTGAATGCTGGTGTTGTATTCCGCTATAGAAACACATGCATAAACACAGCGTTATGCACGCACACACTCAAACACATGCAGAGTCACATGCTGAAACATATGGGCAAGCATCTGAGCCACTGCATATGGAGGGAGCAATGGGTGACAGACAGACATACGGCTGGGCGAACCAATGAGCATCTTGGCATCTATACTGGCTGCATGGACGCTTTTCCAAAGCACACTGAATGTGCTCAGATGCCGCGGATATGGACAAATCATCTGGCAGAAAGTGTGTGAAGTGAGGAGAGAGAGAGCATGTTTGGGTGAGACCCAGACCGATCAGGCAGCCAAGAGCAGGAATCCAGCTACTGAATGGGCACACAGAGGCAGAGCCAGATCTTTCTCTTGAGCGCTGCAAATGATACACGACTTCACAATTTAAGCCAGACACACGGGTTAGTGAGTTCCCCAGAGTTTTACCTGCTCCTGGATAGCATACATATAGTATTTTAAATGGTAGAAACCATCTTGACAACACTTTACTGTAACCTTACCTATTTAGCATTAGCAAAGTACTGTATAAACATTTAACCAGTGGTTTATAATACACTATAATGTATGTTACCAATGTGTTTTATCATTTTAGCCTCAACTAATGGGTGTCCACAGGAGGAGTTATAGTTGTTAACAAATGCAATAACACTTATACATAACCACATTGTGGTGTTAGTTATAATCATTTATTACATCTTTACATAGTACTTATAAATCCTAAATGCAGGGGTGGGGATTCACTGGAAAAGTCTTGCTCAACTATTGAGCCTTGATGTCCCTATGCTAAGTGACAACTCTCACTCTGCTTTGCTTCAATTTGGCATAGATTTTGGGCACCATCAGAAGGTATTAAAGAAGAATCTGTTAATTTATAAGTGTTTCTCATTTGGAAATTGCTTAAACATATTTATAACTTCCTGAGAGGGACTGTTTTTACTTTCTTACTTGTCACATAGCTCCATTGTTTACTTGAAACTATGGTAATCAGTGTGTTCTTAGCAGCAGAAAACACAATTTTTTGGCGCATGGGGACATAAAATCCAGGTGAAAATCTCTCTGAGCTGATCTACCTTCTTCAACAACAACAAAAAAGTATTTCTTCCAGTGAAAAACTGATTAAAAAAAACTAAACAATCAGTCTTATATATCCTCAATTTACTCAATACTTGCGGTCATGAGTCGGTTCAATGTATCTTAAGTGCTGAGGTCTGTGCGTGTGGCAGCATCAGGGATGTTTGTATGAGAGTTCAGGCTAATGATGGCCCTGGGCACTGCAGGCTGAAGGAAATGAGATGTTCAGAGGGGAAAACCCAGGCCTTGGCTCTAACATTAACCTACATGACTGATGTTTACCAAATGTTCCTTCTTCTCCGAGTCGTGTCATTGTACAAAGATAAGGCAAGTTCAACCTCATCCTTGTCTTCAAGGCTTTTGGTGGCAAATGGCAAAAACGTATCTTTGGCAAAAAGCTTGCCTGAATGGAGACCATTTGTGTACCACTTAAAAAAAAGATTTCTTGAGTGTTTAAATGTGAATAATAGAATAATTCAATGAGCATAATTTGAGGGATGTTTCCAAACTGAATTGAAAAAGACATGATGAAAACAAGAGTATGATTTCAAGCTACACTCATCCAGTTTTGGAGTACTTGTATTGTTTACTCCACAACATGATTCCCTTTTATTCCCGCAGCTGTCTGTATCCATACTATACGACATGGTGTCTCGATACGCCAGGCATGAGAGGTGATAACAACTCTGCGTGCTTTGGTGAACGTTGGCTGAATTCTCACCCTCAGTCATGGTCTGGAAGTACAGTTTGCCACTGTAGCGTCCAAACCCGGCCACGGTGCGGGCCCGGACCTGGAACACATAGATGCTTCCTGGCTTGAGGCCACGGATGACCACTGTGTTGGTCTGGCTCCTGATAGTGGTGGAGTTATATTCTGATTGGTCCTAAGAGAAGAAAAACAACATGTTAAATTTGTGCACATTAGTAATTACAGTCCAATTGCGAATGCTAACAATTACGAAATGCCACATGAATAAATTACATACTAGGTTAAGATCCAGGACAAATGACACAACTGTGAGCACAGCACTGACTTTTAGTATAAATCTTAAGGCCTCAAACGGCACTAAAATAAACTCACAAAAGTTCATAATTTTTGATTTTAATGATTTACACTACAGGTTAAAACAATGTTTCTTTGCCTCCATAGCATGTCTTCCTTCAGACTATTGGACATTTTGGTGTTTATTTTACTACACTTTGTCTATTTGTGTCTGTAGATTTCAATTACAACACATATTACATAAGCATAAGGCCATTCTCTCAAAATGAGTTTTTACTCATACACTGAGTCAGAAATCTCCACTTCAGTTGCACTTATGTACACCCATCGGTTTTATTCATATCTATATTTTGAAGGTTTTTACTGGGGGGTTTATTCATGTATCATCATAGCCTGATTTATATAACATTTTATCTTTAAAAACATGGAGATCCTTTTACTCTAAATATCAACAAAATGAACTTTGAATTTTGAACCTGGCTTTATTTAGTGTTCTGGAAATGTATGCAAATTTGTGCACATGGTGATATCTGTTTTTTCTGTTTATCTGAATTTTTACCCTATGAGAATGAGAATATTATCCAAGGAATAAATTTAGTATGATCAACAGCTATTTATAGGCAAATGATGCTGTAAATGTCTTGTTACAAAGCACATAATGCACCTAACAGCCTGTACAGTTAAAACATTCAACTGACACATTGTTTTCTTTTTAATCTTACTGTACCAGAAATATCAGAGTCAGAAATGGTGCAGAAGAAAAACAGTGATACTCATCTCTACACTTATTTTAACAGACGTCTACAGAAACCACAATAGAACTTATCTGAATAATTTGTTACCACAAGAAGCATAATGTTTGATAAAGCAGCAGGGACTCAAAGAGCCAGACATCCAGCTGCTGCAGTTAAGAAGGTAGATTTGGTGGCAGTTTCAGGTCAGGCAGCTTTTTCTGAGCTGTGCCTTCTGATGATCAGAGCTGTGTTTCACTGCAATACTCCTCCTCTCCAGAATGCTGACAGGTCTGGGAGCAGAGACTGAGACTCTTTTAGCTGCTCCCTTCAACCCACTGCTCAGCACACACTTCTGAGCCACAGCAGGGGCTGGGACAATTGTTTTGACAGCTCTCTCCAGCAGTGTCAATAAAGGGAATTATATTCAAAAGTGGAACGAGTCAGCGTGTGGACAAAACGCCCCAAAAACGCTGTGTATTCTGTATGTGCGTGTGCAAACATGTACATGCGTGTGATTGTGTCTGTACGTCTGTGAATGGTTGTATGCATTTAAGCGCTTCGGCGCACACTTATGCCTGGGAGTGTTCTTGTGAGAAAGTATGCTGATTCAGAGGAGCTTGCCCCTTGAATACTATTTTTACAACAGTCAGCGCACCATTGTTTTAACCACAAGTCTCTGCGCATCAATCCCCAGTGGCCCTACTGCAGGGCTAAGCGTGGTTTCCTTTCCCAGTGACTGACCGTGATTATAATTGAAAGAGAATGAGCATAAGTTCTAAGCAATGTTCAGAAGCTCTGTGTACATGCCTCCTAGGATGTGTTGTTATGAGTGAGGAGATATTCTGAATTTAAATGTACAACTAAACAAAAGAGTCAGTTTTTACCATTAGCACATGATTTATTTAGCTGCATAGGGAGACAAGGAAATGGAACTTAATGTTTATATGGATTAGTGAGGGCTTGGAGGAAGAATATAGAATTGCATCAGTGGTACCTTTTCATAATACTGTAGTTCATAGTCCAGGATGACACCATTGGGCTGGTCAGGCTGGGACCAGGAGAGGGTGATGCTGTCCACGGTACGACTGACCTGGTGCATTATGGATACAGTGGATGGAGCTGTGAAGAGATAAAGACAGCGTGTTAAGGATGAAGCAAATCAGTCACCACCAACTTAACAGTCATGCACAGAGAGTTTTACAGCATCTTTAATCTCACAGCCAAACACCGGGCTCTACAAAGGTGTAATACGTAATACCATAAAATTTATGAAATATACTGCAGTCTCCTTCTAGAGAGTCTCACTGCTATACGTGCATCGCAGGTTGGCAAGTCACAACACAGGCTAAACCACATAAACAGCCTCATGGGACTTCCCAGCATCAACCGTGATATTTGTGTGATTAATTTACGCTTGTCATTCTGCTGCAAATAAATAATTTAAAAATTACCAGACCACCAAATGTGTTACATGTGTTAAGTTCGTTTTGTTAACCACATAAACTTAAACAAACAAAAAGTGTAAAATCACAAGAGGCACAGCATCTTTTTTGTGAGGCTTCTTTGTCCTCTACATTCTAATTTAATTTAGTTTATGCATATGTCCTTGCAGCTTAAAGGACCATGGCAGTGGTTTTCCATGCGTCAAATTGCATGTGTTTTAAATTACTGCCAATGCTGTACTGGTAGGTCAACACAGTGATTACTGCATCACTCTTACTTATCACTCCAGTGACATTATCATTGACTTTTTCTTTTGTAAAAGAAGAAACTTTTTCCTGACTAGTAGCCTGTTTGCTTTCTAGATTGGACTTAATCAGTAAGATACCTTTGGCAGCTCATTATTAACATTTGAAGTTTGCAGCATCCTAAACTACACTGCTAGCTCTTGCCAGCAACTGCAGTACCACATACTGATAATGCAACTGCTTTTAAAGCACAATGTGATGAAAAGAAACCAATCTCTCTCACATGGGAAAAGATACACATGGGAAAATCTGTCAGCTGTAATGTGAAGAATGAATTATTTGTAATATACTAAAAACCAACCTTACAAAGCTATTAAATACCAAAAAGTAGCTTGTTTTTTTAAATTATAACTTTATATTTGTCATGCAGTTTCTTTAAAGAAGTGACAACATCTTGCAATTGTTTCTTCAAACTGTGTCACATCGCTGAGGATTGTTTTTGCATCAGAACAAGTAAAATTTTCTTCACATCCTTTCAAGCAAACACAATGTTAAGACTCAGTAGTAGACTAAATGACTTGTTACATCATGGGTGGCCTATTATAGTCTTGCATAGCCTAGTGACCTACAACTTTGTACATTCTTTTCAGCACAACCATAAGGTCAGGGGGGCGTGATCACCTCAAGTCCTCCAACAACCATTAAGATTAGTTCAGGGTGCCGTGGGTTAGTGTAAAGCTAAGAGAAGCTGAGGATAAAAAGCTCTGTCTGGGGAGCCTGGCAAGGCCTGCAGGCCTCTATGTCTGAGCCTCTGTGTGTGTGTGAAAGGGTAGGGTGGGTTTGAGAGTCAAAGAGGGAGGGTGCTGGATAAGATTTATGGACACCAAGCCCCACGCTCATCCCCTACAGGCCCGTGCTTCACACACAGGCAGCCCTCAGCCAGCAGCTCAGTGGCTCCCCTGAGTCCCAGCAATAAAGACAGAAGTCTCTCCACCGGCACGCGTTCTCTACGGAAAATCCACTGACTGGAAAACTGCAACTGCCACACCTCTATAATCTAAGATTCTGAGGCTGCATGTGAGTGTTTTTTTCATCTTCTACATTACTATCATATATCTATTTACCTGCAGCTCATGTAAAGACATTCATCAGGTAAACACATCTTTGAGAACACTGTCCTGAAGCAGGGGAGAAAATATAGTGTGTTAGTGACCAATGTACCTCATAGCCAATGATAAAAAGTCCCATTTATAACCTTACTCGTTCTCATCAGCTAATCAGCTAAGCCTTGCATGCCCTCTGACCCAAACAGAAGCATCCATCTAAGGCAACAAATTATGATGTCTCATATAAAATGTGATGGTCAAGGGGCTGAGTATGTCCTCATGTGCTGCTGCCAGCGGATAATAAATAGATGCTCTGTATTTCATCTCAGGGAAGCACTTACACCGTGATGGCCTGTGGCTCTGCAGCGAGCATACATCATGCCTCTTTCCTGGGGCCGGAGGTACAATAATGTATAGAGTATCCAGTCAGGACACCGGTCTCAGGAATCTCTTCCGTCTGACTGTACTCACTAGTTTGTTTTGCAGTCACAAGACGACAGCCTAATAAGGCAAACAGTTACTCTAAGGGGAGCTCACGAGTATCCCATTACGGATGTACATATATTCAAGACTGCCACATGGCCTTTTCCTGCATAGCATTTCCATTAAACACACAGCGCAGCCATGCCTAGTAACCTGATACAGGGCCAGAGAAACAAAGGCAGCTCATGTATTCATGTACAGGGGATGGACACATGCCAGCATGAAAAAGCTGTTGGAGGAGAACACTGTGGTTTTCTTCCGCTAAAGGACAACTTCCAGACAGCGGGGTGGCAGTCGCCATGTCTGGGCTCAAGACACTGATAAAGCTGCAGTGTTAACAAAAAACCAAACTCAGATTAAATTAAAGGAAGACGTGAGTTTCAGCAAAGGGTAAATACTGAGTAAAAAACTAAGTGTCGAAATATTTGTCTGGTAGAGAAAATAGCAATCCAGCTGTGTTGAGCATTTCAAGTCAATTGAGTACACACATTTCAAGCTAAGCTGACGTTCCACCAATTGACTGTGGAATGTGGTGGTATGCCAAGTCGACGTTTCATTGCAGCGAGGCCTACAGCACTGATCCACATATGAAAACCATTTTCGTACATCTAATTTATGTACTCCAAATCTACAAGTCTCCATTGTACTCCAGATCTTTAAGTGTACCTAGGTTTTTTCCCCCGACTTAATCTATAATTTAAAGGGTTGAGTAAATACTTGGTTTTCATTGTGTCAACATCATTCACTGAGTTATGCCACAAAATACATGTTTTTGTTGTTTCAAGCCGTTTTCTTTGTTGTTACAATAATTATTTTTAAATCATGTGGATTGCACCCCATTTAAGACGATTAGAAATTAAAAACAAAGATGTCAGAAAGTTTCCCACTCTTTTATATACTGCAGGCCAACTCTTCGCAAACTATGTCAGGTTTGATCAATTTCATCAAAGTGGGTGAGCTCCACTTTCACTGGAAGCTTTATTTATAGGTTTTCTCAATGAATGCTCTATTCATGTTCTTAAAACTAATGAAGCGGTTATAATGACAAAGACAGGGATTGTAAGTTTATGTAATTAAATTAGATAGCTGAATTGGAAAGATAAATGGCCTTGATGAATATGTCTCTAACGGGAGTACTTTATGAGTTTCCCATATACCACAGAGGAGTGAGAGCAGACGGAGGAGTCTTAGCCATGTGGGGAACTAATGATAATCACAGCAGATAAAATATCCTCACCAAAGAACATTTCTCAGGTCCAAACCAAAGCTTGAAATGCATCAATGAATCAATGATCGTTTATGTTAAGGTGTTAAATTTCCCTGATGCAATTTACCACATTGGAGTTACTTCAGTTCAGAACAGATTGTGTTTAAATGTTTTGATCTCAAAGATATCCAAGCCTTCGAATAGCTCAAAGGTAGTCAGAGTGGCAATCAAATTAAATAGTGGATATGCTGGGCCCTTGGGAGGGGTCCGATTGTAACTTTCAAGGTTGTATATCGCCTTGCTTAATTGTAAGAGGATGGGAGGCCCCAGCTGTTGTCAAAGAATTAGGTTTCAGACCCGACATTATTACTAGGATCTGACATGAAAGACGGTGCTTTGGAGTCTATTCTAGCATGAAGCTCTGGCCTTGGCCCAACAACACAGAACACAGAGGCTCTGTTCTGCTCAACATCTCTAATAGATGTTTTAGCGTTATGTTTGAACACCTAGTGACTTCCCTAATCAATTAAAGACGGAATTTACGGGGATAATTCCACTCATTTCAATCCAAGCCGATTTAATGGGGCATGCTTTTGCTAAGACATGCACTCAGAAGCGAGGCTTTCATTCATGCCATTAATTTATATCTCTGTTATCTTTTATTATACTGTACTCCTTTGGTGGGCTTTCCCACTCTCTCTTGAACCACTTCCATGCTTTTAATGCTTGATTCCTAATGTTTGCCCCACATTTTTACTCAGGACATGATGGGCATTTTCATTAAGTACAGCTGGTGAAGTAGGACTATTGTGGATGGATGGCAGCAGAGGGGGCTCATTCATGAGTCTCTATGTCCACTGCTCAGTGATTGGACAGACCTCCAGTACTGGGGGGTGTTTAGGTACTCCAGTACCCGAAGACATCCACAGTTACTGTTATTTAGAGCTGTGGTTGGAAGCGCAGGAATAGATAAATCACAGCAATCAGAGTAATGGCCTTAATTTCCTACAACAAGAGATAACACCACCTCATGATTTGATACTTTTTGATTTTGTTTCAGTCTTTACACACAACATGGCTCAGAAAAAAGGAAATCTCCAACTGTCATTTGACTATGAATCATGCTTCTGACTAAGTATATGTTTAGGGCCTTTTATCTGTGTCACTCTAACATCCCAATGTGTCTACAACCATGTGGCTCTGATTTGATTAGACGTTCTGTTGCAGAGAGCAATGCTATGATTTGGGGAAGATGGGGGGAGGTAGCGAGAACAGGTCAGGCCTCGTAAATCCCTTTTCCTTTTCATTGTAAAAAATCAGTTTCCCCACAGCGCAATCTCTCCCAGAGGGCCCAAACCAGCTGGTCCTCTACCAGGCAGCCTCCCAAACAGGCTGCCACTACTCTGCTCCCTTCGACTGCCGTCCATTTATGAGCGGTGCATCGAGCCGTCTTAAAGGGAGAGGCCTGCATTTGCATGTACTTTTAGCACACTGGCAGCCTGCCCTGTTTCCCCAGCTGCAAAGGATTGTGGGTTTTACATCTATAAAGACTTTCCAGTGTAGTAAAGCTACAAAAGTGAGATTTCAGTTCATCAAGCTTTAAACCATCTGCACTGGAAAAGATTGGGAACTATAATACACTCATATACACACCATAAGCTAATTCTAAAATAGGCACTTCAGGGGCTTGAAGAGTTTTCAGATGCTTGCAGAGGTTAGAGGTTTAAGTCTAAGCCAACGCAGCAAATCTGCAGATGAGGGAGATACAACCCAGATATGTACGTGTGGAGACAATGCTGCAGAGGAACTCAGAGATAGTTCTTCTGCAGCCACTGAGCTAACCATCATACAATAAAAACAGTATAGTTCTGTAGAGATCCTCTGTTGGTGGGTGGTGCTGATCCTCAGTATCTGACTATTTGAGCCACGTCGAGCTTTGAATGAACTTTGAATAGCTCTTGTAGTTCTTTACTGCAGTTGCTAGAACAGTTAATGATATAGGAACTTCCATAAAAGAACAAATGGTTCCACAGTGGTTTAAGTGATGTTCATTCTGAAACTTGGCAGTTGGTGTTGAAGCAGCCAAAGCATCTAACAAGTACATCCAAAGTACTGAATGCCTGTCCATGTCGTAATAAAAGTTGAGAGTGAAAACAACAGGGACAATGATGGAAATACGTCCAGAACTATGAAACCCAAAAAACAATTGTGAACACTTGTGTTGTATGTGTAAAACGTGGTGCCAAATCACAGTAGTTCTTAGAAAGATTCTTGCAGTACAGAACAGAACACCCCACCCCCCACCCCCCAAAACATCTCAAACTGGACAAAAGAGAAATTTCTGGTGCTATATAAAGCATTTTATAAAGAATGTAACAGTTAAGTTCAATTTAAAAACTCTGTATTTCACAAAGACACACATATCGACTGTGGTCATTCAGTCTCTAGAGGCTGATTTGGGGTAAACAGACACAATGTTTGAGCTGTCGGCCACAGGGATGTGGAATGAGGGTTTTGACTCACACAGATCGGGGAAACTGGACTCTGTTTAATCAGCAAGCTGCATTTAAACAACCTCCAAACTGGCATCTGCAAAGGAGAAAAACTCCACAAACCACAGAATGCATGTCAATATCCTACAATGTTGGAAAGGCGAGTGTGGGCTGCAGCTTTCTTTTTGTCTGATTTTTGTTCAAATATGCAGGAATATTTTGTTTTACCTGAGTTAATAGGTTCATTGGTAGTGCAAAAAAAGCAGAGTGCTGACATGAGCAGACCAGAGCTGAATAGCTGATTCAAAAAGGTGCTGCGTGGATCGACATGTTAACACACCAGCAGCCAAGAATATGTGCAACTACATAGCACATTTACATGTCACAGTTCATGTATGGTGCATCCTGGACTTCCTGAGAAATAAGCGACTTCATGCCCATGACTTGACTATTATTTTAAGCAACGTCCAGATTCATTCTGCTTCATATCCAACAATAACTCATATCTAAGAGAAAGCCAGCCCCACCAGTTCCCACTGTTGCCACTGAGTAGCTCCACAGTAACATTTTTACAACATACATGATGTGGAAATTGTAGCACATCTGCTCTGGTTTTATTTCAATGCACATCAATGACTTTTGGCTTAACATTGAAAGCATGCTTATCTACACCGTATGAGGTTTCTGCAATGAGTGGCACACAATAGTAAGGATTATAAAAGATCATCTCTGCTTATAAAGTTCCTGACCCCAATTTACACATAAAACCTTCGAGGGGATGATGTGCGGATGTCAGATCGCATGATCAGCATGATCTATGCGGGTGAATCAAGGCTACATTAAAAAATGAGAAGTATTAGTGACATCTGAGTAGGAGCAAGGGGGAGGCAGCATGTTGGGTTCAAACCAGAAACTCCAGACAGTGGCAAGACAGGCACTCAGACAATGACAACTCTGTTTTTTGCTGCCTTAAAAGGAATACTAAATCTATACGTCACCACAGGAATTTGAACTACAGAGTGTTTGGTGAATTGTCTGGCAATGAAGAAGGGAGAGGAAAGAGAGGCTAAAAGAGACAGAGAGGGGAGTGCCATTGTATTTATCACAGATCCATTTGCTTAATTAGCGAAGTTAACTCCATAAAGTTTATAGAAAAAAATCAATAAATTCAAAAAGACAGTGCTTATTGGGTCGTGATCCCTTTTTGCTTCATCAGATTTATTTATTATCTTTTTTTTTATTTTTAATTATCACCATCATCATGCTCTTGGATGTAAAGAGTAAATAAATGACTGCATTAGAGCATGGTCAATTATTCAGGCATTTCACAGTATACAGCTAATGCACTTAACAATAATTAACTGTATATTCACATTACATTCACTTTTACAGCCCAGTGAGCAAAAAGATCACGGCCTTTTAACCTAGATTTATATGCAGGCAATGTGCATACTCTATTCCTCTGTCCCCTGAATAGGCTTAAACCTTCACATCACCTCCCGGAGAGGTCCACATAATGTACGCAGAAAAAAAAAATCACACTACTGAATGATTTATGAACAAAGATCAATTAGTTAACTAATTTTGACAATCCATGTGCTAATTCTCCTCTGGGGACTCATAATTAAATTCACATTGCATGCACAGGTTATTTAAAGTCATCTGATGAACCTCACTGTCAACCCTGCAAGCTACTTTATCACACTTACTACTACCACACACTTTATCGCTAAGCTTATCTCACTCTCTCTCTGCAATATTACTTGTCTGGATCTGTCTTTGTAAACAGGTTGTGCCTTATCAGCAGTAGCATGAGTGTGGTATGTGTGCGGTTGGCTGGCTGACTACCAGAGCAGCCCTCTCTCAAGGTTCTGTCAGTACTGAGCTCCAGGTGCACGCTGAGGCCTCCTGTCTGTCTGCCTGGCTGACCTACACTGGCACCCACCATATGTGTCCTTCTTAACACCTTCTGTCACTGTCACACTGCACGCCATGTATACTGGTGGTCCATGTCTGACTCACTGTCGATCAGCTTTATCTTTAAGCCCACATCTCTATCACTCTCATGTATTCACAGCTGGGTTTTGCTGATAATGTGGCAGCCTGAATTAGTTATTATTGCTGCATTTTACAAAAATACCTGCATATTTTCATACTACAATTTACTTTTTGCTATAATCATGTTTGAGAACTGACTTTGTTCTTTGTTTTAAGTGGATTTCTGGGTTTATTATTTACCACAACTGCACCTAAAAATGTAGGCATAACAACAACAATTTTGTGAAACTGAAAAAAACTTTTTTTAATTAAGTAAACATGGCCTTTGTGCATGAACTAACTCTACATTAGTTCTGTTTAAAAGAGTCACAAAGATTAAAATGACTCACTCTCAATGAGATAAAAACAGATAATAAACCAGAGAACCATGCTATTGCCATGAATGAGCCACTGAATCGGTACTTTTTCAACTGGTGTCACTGTCCTAAAGTCAACAGTGTAGTAGCCACGTTTGGCTGCCTGGTGTATTGACACATTCTGGCAGTCCCACCTGGCTCTGCACCAGTGATTTTCACACCACAGCCCAGTGGAGCAGCAAAGTCCCTGGTAGCCTGGTCAGAGTAGACCTGGGCAATTTGGACAATAATTAAGTCATAAATCTTCCCTAGACCATATGAAAAGGCTGCACCCGATTACACCCCCCTGCCCCACCATCATCCCACCCACTCCTCATAATGTGGTTCACTTCCACAATCAGCCAGTTCACCTGATAAGAAACCAATTCAGTCCCTCTGCTTTCTCGATAGCATTAGCAGCAAACGCCACAGCTCACCTTGAGTTAATGAAATGCCTAAACAAATATGTCCTCTGGAATCTAATATACCCAGTCACTATGGAAAGCAATATGGCATATGCATGGGGTATGTGGAGATCTAATTTATCTGTTGTGCAATGCTGAATTCTCTCACTGAATACTGATAGTTTGCGTTCAGGTAGGAGATAATCTCTCTTCTGTGCACTGAAAATGATGATACAGCAGCTTTACAGGCAGCCACATTATTAGTTAGCTATCATCTGTTTGTGTCTTCATAATTTCAAGCAACAGTCTCATATGTATACAATAAGGGTATATTAGTTATTTTGTAAGACATAAAAGACTCTGCACATATGAATGGCACATGGTGATGACTGTAATTTCCACCCAAGCCTTGCTTAATGAGAACCATGCCATTTAAATATGACTGACAGCTTAAACACAGGCTTGAGCAGGCTCACCTGAAATCAAACACATGCTGATGTGTGTGCAATATGTGGATACCTGAAAATATACACTGTGTGTGTTCTTGCAGCCCATCTATTCAGCCATGTGCGGGCTGTGTGAGGACAAAATGGCAGGATGTAGTGCTGTGAAGTCTATTAAGACAAAATCACATACTGCTGCTCAGCTGTCAGAAACATTTGATCAAAAACTTCATGGTGGAAATATGGTTTCAGCAACAATTTTCACTTCATACAATAATGCAAGTAGACCATCTAAAGTAAGGGGACTGGAGAGAATGTGGGAAAGGAGGAGAAAAAATAAAAGTGCCTCTCACTGAGATGATGTAAGTTCTCTGGTACTTAAGTGTCATCTTCACAGAGAGGGGTACGGTGGCATTTTCACTAAACAGAGTTAAACCTGTGACCTTAATGTCACAAGACAACAGTCTCAATAAGCAGTAGCTCAGTCCAGTTGTTTCTAAACTGTAAAGTGCTGTAGTGCTGCTGCATCATATAAAGGGTAACAGATGGTATTTGGCACTTGAAAACAGTTAGCAGGAGGCCATGCCAAAAAGGTACAGTTTATTTACAGAAACGCTAATGACGGCGAGGCAAAAACACCAAACCCAGGAAGTTAAGACTTGAAATACAATTAAAGAAAAATATACTAACAGCTAAGCCCTTAGCCTCATGGCCAGCTGCCATCTACTCTCCAGTTACTATAAAACGGTGATGGGTCTTTTACCTACTCAGCTTCATCTGCTCAGTTTACCACAGGGTGAGCTGGACACAGCTCTCAAAGGAAACACAATGACAAACAAACAAATAACTCAGGGTTTCTTGGTTACTGCTGACAGTTGTAATTTATCTCTGGGTACACATTTACACTCATTCTCGCTCTAAATTTTGCTGCTTAACAGTTTTATCTTCCCTTCCACAACTTGACAGTATTCAGTAAGTCACTGCTTAGAGAATCCAATGATGCATGCCTCTAAATCTCAGTGACTGAGCAGGTGATCTGCACCGACCACCTGCAAATAATGTTGCAGTCATACCAAAATCTACCTGGCAGAATTTACTTGAGCAGTGTTGCCAAAAGCAGGAGGAGACAGGACATAGTGTAGGTAGGGTGGTAAACATACAGGGGGTTAGCATGGCTAGCGGGCTAACAGCAGCAGTCCACAAAGCTGCAAAGTATACATGTTCTGGACAATAGTTAATTTCAATAAGCAAAAGTACATGATGACCAGAGGTCATGTTAACGCTATAGGATGATTATTATATGATATGTCTTATGACTACAGTTCGAACATGGGACATAACCTATATATATATAAAACAGTGTATCTTTTGTTATTTGGGTGACTTCTTGGGCTATATATACTCTAAGTTCTCCGTGTGTCTTTGTCAATCTTTCTGGTAGCATGAGCAGACTGTATTTGACCCGGTACCGATAATAAAGCGCCTTCATGAAGAGTTGATCGACTACAGAGAATCTGTGCCTATTTTTCTCTATGCATCTTCTCAAAGAAATCTGCCTTACAACCTCTTTATCAAACATTTTGTTATTATTAACCTCTGTCACTGTCCTTCCACTTACTTCAGCCAAACAGAACCCTATGTCTCTGCTGTTGTATTATTTTTACTGTACAGTGATTAAACAAAAATCATTCCTGAATGAGAGGTCAGTCCTAAACCCCTCTGTAAAATCAGCTGGACAGTGAAGATCCTCATGATTTCACGAGTGTTCACAAGTTCAATCAGATTGAGCTCTGAGCAAAGTGAATGAGGCTGGTCAATTCACAGCCCCTGACTGCACCATAACAACAACAACAAAAAAAACATCTCCATCACATTAGCTCGAATCTTTAACTTTAAGATCATGTCCTTGTGGGAAACAAAACTACACAATTCTGTATCTATTTCTATAACTGAAATCAACCACTTATCTAAAACACTGGACTGACATAGTTAATTCCAAAGAGGGACAGAGGCAGCCTTTTCCAAAGTACATATAGAAATACATTAGAAATACAGTTAATAAGTCTATTATATGCTAAGATACTACACCCTTAGCACTTAAAGGATAAGACTGGTGTTTTTCTATACTTTTCTACTGTCAACAACCCTCAGTATCAAAACTAAAGTAGGGTTAGTCTGTCTCTCAATAGTTTCCACTTCCCCTACCCTGTCAGTGGCACTCAGGGCCCAAGCCCAATTGTAGAAAATGTAAATCTTTAAGAGCAGGTCACGGATATGTAGAGTAATCTTGTAAGTAGTTCTCTAACAGTTGGGCACTATAATTTTCGTAAATGTTAGCCAAACACAATTTGTTGGGGACTATTTTCAGTGGCCAAATAATCCACATTTTGTGCTCTAATGAGTATTTACAGCAGCAGGATGATGTATGTGGAAGTGACTTAAAATAAACTACAGTATCCATGTTCATGGCAATGAGGGAACATGATGCCGTCCAACAGTGCAGCTGATGTATGTGGTTTTTAATAGTTTTGGACAACAATAGAGCTCTATGGCACAGAGGGATAAGCTATGTCAGCCTTTGGTTATACAGGCAGGGCTTGGTAATTTATTGTTGGTTTTGGTCATTAAGTCATATCACTGCCATTTTTATTTCAGCTGTAGTATTGTTAAATGCTGTAACTAGGATCCTAATGATCATTATAATGCCACTCTACTGTAGAATATTTTCTATCATGTGGTTTTAAAAATGTGACAGTTGCACTGAGATGGAGGTTTATAAAACATCAGTGTAACACATTTATATTTGACCCCCCCATGTGTTGTTACTGTATGTGCGACCAGCGTTGTCACCACTCTCTCACCTGTCAGATCCACTTAAATCATTGGAACACCTAAACACAGACACCCTATGGTTTTCACCCTCAGTCCCTGACAAAAGGCATCAGATTTGCAACTCTCTGTCTCACTCCCTCCTCTCATCTAATGTCACGCAAAGAGTAGCGTTTTATAGACACAGCACAGCCAAAGTAGATGGCTTACTTGTGACTCATTATAATAAAAAGGCTTCGAGGTGCATTTCAAGGCTTTTGGGTATTCTACACAATGCAAGTTTTGTGGAATTAGTCATATGCTTATAAAATGAGCTCAAAAGCCATTCACCACGGCATCTCCTTTTGTGTGGCATTACAGTGTGTAATCAAGCGCCGCACTTTCCAGGGCAATCACGTCCTTTATCACAGAGGAACTGTCGCCAGCCACCTACAGAGTGGGAGGATAAGCCCTGTGGGTAATAGAGTGTGGTGGGTGCTTGATTGGGTATGGAGAGTGAGAAGTTTTGCTACCATCTCACACTGCTCCCCCCCTTCACACCAACAAGTCATAGCTGAGGACGGCAGCCCTCCGCACAAGAAATGAGACACACTTTCACGCCACTCACTTTCAATTTACTTATTTATTTGTTGCTTTCATGGAATGCCTCTATCCCAGTGCGAGCTCGCTAAAGGACTGATTAAGACACATATCTGTACACAAAATTTCAAACACTGATTTTTGTTTTTCTCCATCTCACGCTCTCACTCTCAGTGTAAGAGGGAGGCATGGAGCTGCCTGAGGTAATTAGGGGTGACATGATGTTTATGTAACCTCCAAGCCTCACAAACCAGATGCAATTATGGGCTCCTGGTCCCTGTGACCCTAGCCCTGTAGTGTAGCACCGCAGAACTGCAATCCCACGTCCCAGGAGTGAGCCTGGTTTTGCAGGGTGATGGGGGAAGGTGGGAGGGTGGAGTGGGGGCAAGCAAGAGTTGAGTTCTTTTCACAGCTCCATCTGACGGGAGCTCTCGCTGCCTAATCCAAAGTGACGGGCACTTCAGTCGAGAGGGCGCAGAGCCCCCCAATTTCCGCCAGGACCCCTCAGCAGGGGAAGCAGAGAAGCCAAGGGTTGGGGTGGTAGACTTATTGTGGCCCAGTGAGAAAGAGTGGGGCAGGGGCCTCATTACAACGCTTAACTGCACTCACAGGCCCTCATTAACCCACCACACCAGTGACTCAAATCAAAACAGACAATAAAAAGGGGTCGCCATTTGAATAAAGGCCTCCATTTTATTGTGACTTTAGAGTTTCAGTGTTGTAACCGAGTACCTTATGGAACTTTTACACAAACAGGTTTCCGTAAACATTGAAGTTTGTTACAGTGGATCAATTTAAGTGAAGAAATCTCCTCTTAAATGTGTTCATCTGACTTGTATACACTTCCTATTAAACTGCTTCCATGTAGACATCTGGGAATTCCAGAGGAAAGTAATGAGGGAGTGAGAGTGTAGTTAAACAAAACCCAATATGTCCACTGCAATAAAACCACAGTGCTTTAAGTAGCTCCATCATAGACGACTGCTCTCAGGTGAAGTAGTCTACATGTAGGGTTTTCAGGCTTGGAGGAGGGTGGATGATGAGAGATGACAGGCACTTACATGTGCTGTCAATGGGATGCAAAGCCAGTGCAAAGATAAAGCTGAGCCTACACCCCCCCCACCTCCCACCCATCAGTGGGAGCACGGCTTGGCACGCCAAATGATGCGTTTCATAGAGACAATTAAAGAGCAAATCAATGCTGCTGCCTCTGTGAAATAATTAGAGATGCAGCCGACTTCAGCTGCAATCACATAGTGGAAAGTATGCAAAGCTCTTTATAGGACAGACTGAAGGAGACTTTGAGGCATATTTAAAAAAAAATAAAAAAGGTTAAAAAAGTTACCCCAGTCACCAAGGAAGCCTGTTCTACATCACGCCTATGAACATACTGTAATATTGGCCTCTAATCTTTAAAGCAGTGTTTTAGTTTACAAAGTAGCTCATATGCTGTAAACTATACACTATGCTTACTATACACACATATGTGTTTTTTTTTTTTTTTTAAATGTAGCACTACAACCAAGTGGGTGGATGAGGATAGAGCTGTAATCACTGAACAGCAGATGAAGTGGAGAGACAGCAGCAGCTAGCCTGTTCTCAGCTACCAACCACAGCCTGAAAAACACGGTGATGAGGTCACACTGTAAAGACCAGCAGGCCATCACATTCTGTCTGTCACATCATCAGCGGCACTCTCCTTCCCATTTTAGAGCCCTTAATCTGCATACATCACCATACGGGAGAGGAAAGAAACGGACTTAGAGGAGGTCTATGCACTGTGCATTATGTGCTTGTAGAGGAATGAGAGTGATGAAGAGGTACTGTACAGGGCATAAGCGACAAAGGAGCAGCACGGAAATAGGTGTGGTAAAAAAAAAAAGATGGAGAAAAGAGAAGAGAAGAGAAGAGAAGAGAAAAAGAGAAAACCACACGGGTAATATAAACTGTACAAAAAGACAGATGGGCCCACTTACCAGCCTGATTAGTGGTAATGTTGACTGAGGCATACTGAGGGGAGTAGGGGCTCTGATCTGACACCCCGTTGACAGCCTGCACCTCGAACGTGTACTGCGTGTGGGCCAACAGGTCACTAATGTAGACCCGGGTTTCTGTCAAGCCCAGCTGACGGGGCAAAAACTGAACGTTGTCCCCGCAGCGGGTGCAGCCTCCCCGGCCTCCACCACAGCTCTTGCAGATGATGTTGAAGACTACATCCTCACGGCCCCCTGAGTCCCGAGGAGGCATCCACTCCAGCATCACAGAGGTTTCGTTCACGCTGGAGATGACATTCTGTGGAGCTGAAGGGACAGCTGGAAAACACGACAGCCATTCTATGGTTAATACCTGAGTGATTAATGAGAAAGACTAATATTTTCAGAAGTAAGCACTTTGAAACATTGTTCATTTCTTTTAAAATTTTCTATCCCGGGCGTGGTCATAAATTTATCTTAACGAAATAGGGGAAAAACTTCATAAAAACACATCACATTATTGAAGTTTGGAGATGAATGTTAACTGGTATAAAATATGGTAATATAAAATGGTGGTGCTGCTGGATCCTGATCTGTATCAAAATAAGCCTACTTGTTTCTTGGTTGCAGGGCCTAATTTTCCACCAAAAACATCATCAGTTTGGTAGAAATAAAAATGTGAAGTTGAGTTGAACATTAGATTATATAAACTTCATAATTCCATAATTTCTCCAAAGTCTTAAATATATTGTAAATATACATAATGTAAAGGACACTGTACTTTTGCATCAGCTCCATTCCACTGCTGTGTGTCCTTGATGACATAGATGGCATAATTGCTAACTCTACTTAAATAACCTCTACACAGGAGCAGGGAAAGTCTAAGATACTATAGACTCTTTGAGGTCTGTGCTGACTGCGTTCCAAGCTGGCAGCGGCTCTTCCCTCGGGATGTCCATTTACACTCTCTCATTTTCCACGCTGGTGTCCACTTTGTCAAGTGTTTTCTTAACATCTATTCTTGACAATTTTCTCATGGAGAATCGTATAGGGTTACTGCAGCGGAGAGAGACCTACTGTTTCTCCTACTGAGACATTCTTAGCAGCTAAGCATTACGGGGTGGAAACTTTCCACATGGTGAGTGACAGGCCAAACAAACAAACAATGAGAACTGTTTATCTTTTACAGTCATGTGCACCTAATTATGGAACACGTACCCTCCAGGACTAATGAGATAAACAATTCCACTCCGCCCACAACATCCTAAATCTGAATCGATCACTTCTTATTTAACCTCCTTTTAATTGGCAGCAATTAACACATCTCCGGCTCTGGAAGGAAGCCCACTGGAGTGCCCTTCTTGGTGTCTCCTCATACATGGAAACATAACTCCTCCTTGGCATCTCCTTCCTGGGGAGGGGGACTAATATTCCCCCCCATTAGCTGGCGGGCCACTCTGATGGGCCCATTCGCTTGCTTTAATCAGGCCGGGCCCTGCTGCGCTTAATACGGGTGACGTGACGCTGCTGCTTTCTCATTCACAACAGCTGCTCGACTCCCAGAGCCAGGCTTATGCAAATCTCCTTTGTTGGAAACCATCAAATCTTTTCCCTCCTCTTTCCCCTTTCAACACGTAGAGAGGGAGAGTGAGGAAAAAACACTACCAACACGTTGAAAGGAGCTTTTTTTTCCTCACTCAACCCGGTTTTGTTTTAGTTAGACCACACTCTATGCACTGGCTCTCTCTTTCTCATACACACAACCCCTTGCTCCCTCTCTCGCGAATTCCCTCTCCGTCTTCATTTCTATCTACGTGTCTTTCCCTCATGCTTTACCCCCTCCCTTGCTCACTTTTGCTTTGGTCTATCCTTGCGTCTTTCTCTCCCTCTCTCAACCTCAGTGTCAGCCTCAAATTCAAATTCAAATTCAAACAGCTTCATTGGCATGACAAGAGAGAGTCTCGCCTGGGCTCATTCTCCGTGCCTGCCCCTTCACAAAGCTACGCGCCCTGGCCCAGTAACCTCTGCACTGGCTCAGAGTACAGGCTGTGTGATGTTGAGGAGGGGCAGCCGAGCGTCGTGTAGTGGGTCAGATCTGTGGACAGCCACACTATGGGCATGTCAGCGTCGCGTTCATGTGAGGGACAGCTCTGACAGGGTTTCTCTGTTTGGAGTTACACAGACTACCACTGTCCTTTGATCCCGGGGCGCTTCTGCTTGCGGGTGTGAAATGTCTGCGTGTCAAAGAGTTCATATTTGAAATCAAAGACTTTGCAAGCATGTATTCATCCCTGTGTGTATAATTGTGTGGAGAAACACTTCAAGTTCTCATATAACAACTTCACTACAATACATACTTGTGCAAGGCATCTGGAGGGGATCGGAGTCGGTGCGGTAGTATCCATTGCGGCAAACGCAGTTGATGGCGCCTTCACTGGTGGTGCGGCTGTTGATGGGACACTGCATACAGGGCTCATCTCCTTGAGTCGGCTTGAAGAAGCCCGACGGACAAGCTGAAAGACAGAGGAGGATAACTGTAAGGATTGGGACAAAAAAATAACCACTTTTTTTTTTTTTTCAAAAAGCACAGTGAAAAAATGCGTTTCTTTGTATGAATAACTTTCACAGTATGACACCAGAATACAATATAATATCACATACAATATAAAGGGAACAGGGCTTCAACTAACAATTATTTTTGGATTAAGTGCTTAAGAATTTAAATGTCAGATTACTGTGAAAAATGTTAAATGTGTGAGAGCAGGGAGTGATGTCTTTAAATTCCTGGTTTGTTTCTAATCAAGCATCCAAACTTCAAAGAAACTCAATTTATAAAAACACAAATAGAATAAAAAACAGATTTTCACTGTCAATAAATTCTCATTTCTGACTAATCATGTCTCATTTCTGACTAATCATTAAGTGACTAACACTTAAAGGGACAGTGTTAACCACACAGTAGGCAGCGGGTTTAATTAAGCAGTCTTTATACACACATTGAGTATGTGTCTGATTCTGAGATATTTGGTTTCATTGTGCGACACAAGTGAACAGAATTAAAAACATCCCAAAAGAACACATGTGCCACCAGAGTCCAACATATAAATATATATCAGCCACTCGATATGTTCAGCCTTGCATGTGAGGCAACTCTCTGCAGATAAGGCAACATGGCAACATCCTGTAAGTTTGCTTTGAATTATTCACCATGCTCTAGTTGCCTGAGAAATCTCTGAAGTGCCCTGCTTTCTGTTAAGAGCCCTTTAAAGGGCCTCTCTCTGAAAACCTGAGAGGAAAGTTACATTCATGATACAGACAAAGATGAACACACACCGCAGCTGCCATTAAATTCTGTATTTGTGCATCTGCCTGTGTTTGGGTGAATCACGGGCTGTATGAGGGGTGAATCTGTTTGTGTGTTGCCATAAGCATCAGTCATTGCAGTGATAAACAAACCAACTTAGTTGTCTGTGAAATCCCCTTATCCTCTCCTGAGTCACATTCCGCCTAAACCTTTGCTGCTAAAATAAATAAATAAATAAATAACCCTTTTCCAGCATTTGCGCCTGCACTGTGTCAAGAGCTTTTATTTTCTATCTTGGGCCAAACCAGCTACAGTTTTGCTTCAGGTAATCCAGCTCCCACCTGCTCCACCGATAAAGGAGAAAATACAGAGGTGTTGGAAGTACAGTAACATGAAAAATTCACACGGGATGCACCGCATATCTGAAGTTCAAAACCCTCAGGTCTGTCAGTGAAGTTGTTTTTCTTTAGTAACAGTATAAAAAGCATAATAATCTTATTGAGTCTGTGGAAAGGAAACATAAAAGAAGCTTTTCCACCAATTTATGGTTCTAACATATTTATATCATTTTTAGATTAAAGGTGGTAGGTTCAGTGGAATGTTTTTTTTTTTTAAATCCACAATCAAAGCTGATTTGTGTGTGCTTGCTTAATATTTAAAGCAATTTGTCTGAGTCATTATGGGATCCGTTTTTCCCATTTTCTATATATTTCTAAAAACTTATGTAACCTATAACATGACTACAGTTTTAAAGCAATAAAAAATACAGCTATTATTTCATTCTGAGGCTGTTTCAGCAATTACAGCCCAACTGTAGCATCTGGAATATGGAAACATCTGCAGCTGAAACTCCCATCTAAAAGAGGGCAAATCACAAGGCAGAATTAGTCCGGGTCCAATCCCAGTGTTTATATTAGACAGACACATCACTGTACTCAGAGACCCTACAGGCCGGGAATTGCTGCTGTTTTTTCCCCTTGTAACTCAGAGTACATTACTCAGAGCCTTCACCTTCTACATCTGCCCTCTGTATAATGATCCTACAATTGTGACGTAATGTAAAATGTATTTTGCAAGTAAATAAAACTTTGAATGTGTGGTAATTGTGGAAAAGGATGGATATAACAATGCTATTCTTTTGTTTATTTTACTGATATTCAGTAGATTGATACATTATATTGGTCTTGCTGTATCACCTATTCAACGAGAGAGTGGCTCAATTTGATCAGCCAACCCATTAGCTGAAGAATGGGCACAGAAGAAACTATTAGTGAGTGAATGTATGTTTTGAAATGGGAACACATTTTTATTTACGTGTTTATTTAAGCTGCTATGGTCCATTTCTGTCATCACAAATACAAGTGCCAATGAGAGTTATTCCAAAATAAAACAAAACAGAAAAGTTATCTTAAATATCTCCTCACTAAGTATTAGCTTTGACATGTTTTTCTTCTTCTATGATTAATGGGGGAAAAGGTTTTGGGTACAGAGCGAAACATGAGGCCTGGACATTCACACTGCCAGTCAACAGAATCAGTGAATGAGGCCCAGGCAACAGCTATGTGGGGAATTGGGATTGAACCACGGCGGCACAGTGAGGTCTATGGGAGTGCGGCGCTCCGAGGAGCAACACCAAAGGAAACGGCATAAAGAGGTTGTGAAGGGAGGGAAGGAGAGAGAAGTGTAAAGATGAAAAACAAAGAGACGAGAGGGGAGAGGTGGGGAATGGCTGTGTGTTTAGGAGTTTTTTTTTTTTTTTCGTAATTCAACATGTTACTGTGCGCACAGTGAATGTATGTGCTGCAACAGTATGCAAACTGTGCAGAACAATCAGAACAATGACTTTAAAATCTGCATGGGGAGGAAAGTGAAAGAATTTAATTGATAAGCACTTACAAAGCCGCACGATGCCTTGTGGTTGCACTTAAATATTCCAATGTTGGACAGCGTGCTGGTGGGTAATGAAAATTTTCCCACCAAGTACCACAAACATCCACACACACAATCCCCTGGGTACTGTAAGTCTGTTCCATTTAGTGTGAAGATTATCTAAGAAGAAAAGTACAAACCTTTACATTCAATTTGTCTGTTTATGTCAAAATTTTGAATTGTTTTAGTCCAAATTTTAGACATTTATCTTTTATTGCTATAAATGGTCAAATCCAACTAATACCTCTCCTTTATTTCACTTTTGTAATTTGTCATTTATGTTTCAAATTTCTTTGTTTTACCTTAAGCATACATTTAATTGTTTCATATGTACACATTAAAGTTTGAAAAATTCTTTAAAGCCTTTTACAAACAGAGAATCAAGTTAATTTGAACCAAAACTGGCACAAATTAAACAACTGTTCATCTAATCTCCGTTGTCTTCTTGACATGTTTCTTTAAATATTTAGCTCAGTGTTTTGTTTTGTTTAATGTGGAGAACCAGATAGATGGGGATTACAGCATAATGATTTTTCAAATAGTGCCAAACACATAATTCAGTTCAAAAAAGGCAAACAAAACTGATTTATTTACCATAAACAGACTATTTTTTGCCAATTGTTACATTTCTCTCTGTGACAAAGCTCTGTCATCTGTTACCTCAGAAAGTTTAAGAAAAAAAAGTATTTGTGGAACCCCATCCTATCCAGCTCAAGAGGACACAGTGTTGTGTGTCTTGGCATGCCTCTCTGTGCTGCCACAGTCATTATTTTGGGGAAATATTTGGGGAATTTCCACTTTATACCCAGATGACAGATTTTAAGAGTCGCGAAGTTGTCTGGTGTCGGATGTAGAGAAGCAAAGACGCGGAGAGCAGTGATTAAAAAACAGATCAGAGCTTTAATTCCCTACCTCCCTGCCTGCCCAGATTGCTGCTGTTGAGCTGTTTGATCACCATCCTGGCAGTCTCACTCAAAATACAAAAGCTAAAAGCTGTTTTTTTTTGGATGTTTCCTCCAACTTCAGATATCCCTCTGGCAAGAAGAGTTAATTACTGTAAGAATATTCACTGACAACAGCTCTTCTGTTGTTCCTGCTTCCTATACTTAAAAAAACAACATGTGCCACTATTAATATCATTAACATCAGCAAGGAAACGTGCCACGTTTTCCTATCAGATCTCTGGGGAATGCATATGTGGATTCTGGAAATGGGACAAACAGTGAAATGTGGCAATAAGTCAAGAACAAAAGCCGCACAGAAAAGCTTTAAGGGAATTTATAAACACTTCAAACTCAATTTAGTGGTAGTCGTGTCAAAAGTCCAGATCACCTCAAATTGGTTCCAGAGACAAAGACAGGCAAAGTCATTCTTAAATCTTATTTTTTGAAAAACAAGTGAAAACTTCTGCTAGTCGGGGTGAGACAGTTTTGTTTTTCAATGTTGCTTGATCATCTGAAGACCGAGTATTACATTACTTTTATCTAACACTTGAGTCTTAAAGCTCAATCTGAATAATACCTCCTCCCCACACACACAACACACAAACACACACAGACATTCCAAACCTCCAGCTGCTTGTGTCCGTCTTGTTTATGACTTTTAATAACATATAGTGACATAAAGGCTTTAATTAGGGGTTTTTTGCTAGACTCACTGAATAAAAATAGGACTGCCTGAGATGTAAGAGGTAAGTCGCTACTAGGGTGCTAGTCAGTTTTTACAGCAGGTAATTTGCTGGTTGTTTCAAAGGTTTCCTGAGTATTACAGCCAAAGAGATTTATGGCACATTGGAGATGAGACCTGCAGCTAAAACCATCTGAATCCTACAAAGTCTGTGTATCTGTGTGTGAGTATTTATGTGTGTATGAGAGACACAGAGAGGGAGAGAAGAGAAATACACACAAAAAGACAGGGAAAGACACAAGCGGGGAGAAAGAAAGAGAAAGGCAGGGAGTGTTGTTTTCAGTAGCAATGTCGACGTGACCAGCCATACTGGAAACACTCCCTGTGAATCCGGCTGCTCTGACCAAATCGGCAGTCGCACACACAAACACACAGCGCATAGCAAGTGGCCAAACAAAGACTGGGCATTTGACATTTCCATCATGGCTACCTGGGCAGTGCTGTGTGCTGTGTGCTGTGCGATTACAACCAGACAATCAGCTGGCTGATACCAGGTAATCCAGCCTAAGGCCACACCTATTGAGGGAAAAAAAAAAAAAAAAAACAACAACCCCAGCACCCCACCATCTCTCATCTCTCCACCAGCCGACAGAGAGACCCTTTTGTCCAGCAGTCTGGGACATCATGGCAACAACAGCGCACCCCCCCACACACCCCCCCACACCCACCCTTTCAGGGTCCAATCCACCCCCAACCCACCCCCTCTAAAAAAAAAAAATCCAAAAAATAATGAACACACCATTAAAGAAGAGACAAGGGAGACAAAGACAGGCAAGGTGTGCGTATGTGTGTGGTGTTCAGGGTGTGAAAGAGAAAAGGCTGGTGAGGTTAAAAAAAAAAAAAAAAAAAAAAAAAAAAAATCAGAGGTGCTAGGTTTTGTGAGCACAGCAGGAAAAAGTGCTGAAAGCAGTGAAAATGGCCAGCGTCAGAGGGATTGTGTGTGTGTGCGTGGATGCCGGGTATTTCCCTGTATTCCATTGTGACCAAAGAGGCCGCTACAGTGAGCCACGTACAAGTTTGGATCTCTATTTGCTTTGGTGCTGCCTGTAAAAACTATTTATATGAATCACTGCGGGGACACATCAGAGGCTGTCGTAAAAAGACATGCTTCTTTTACAAGATAGACCACTGTTTCTCAAGAGGAGAAAATTAGATTAAGACAACCTGTTAGCTTTTGCAGTAGCTTTTTCATTACCTCTACCATCCTGCAACCACAACTACAGACCATCGGCCCTTGAACTGGTCACATCTAAGTAGAGCGTAACCTTGTGAAATGACAGTCATGGCCGCAGATCAACCAGAGGAGAGCAGCCGCGAGTTGTCTGCCTGTTCCTGGGAGTGAGGACAAACTGGCCTGTGCCCGGCTGCCTCAGCACTTCCACGGGGAACACTAGCTAGCACTGTTTGCAACACAGGGTCTCCGCAATTCAATTAGGAACGCAGTCCTCCTCGCCGTCTAATTCAATCAGGCTTGTGTGAAACCTATTAGACAACTGGCATTCGCTTCACCCCACACACACACTGGCACACAAATGAGATATTCATTTCTCCCTCTGGGTTTCCATGTCTGGTGCAATTAACAGGTCTGGGACTCTGCATGGCTCCTCACACTGTAAGCCAGGACAATGCCAGTGTGTGAGGTTGACCACTGATGACCTACAAGGTGTAAATCAGGCTACTCTCAAACTCAAGGAGAGCACAGGGTCATTTATATGGGTTAGTTTGTGAGAAACTCCAGTCTGATTTATAACTAAGACATGTTCAACTTTTAGCAACCAGGGCAGTACCACTGCATTACCAAACCACTAAAAATAACGGGAAAAAGGACACAGGCACTTTCATGGGCTTAGCCAAAAAAAGAAAAAAACATTACAGCCACTTATTTTAATGATTAGGTGCCACTTTTAACTCTATTAACTTTAGTAGTAAACCCCACCCTTCAAGCTTTGGAAAAATGCTTCAGATCAGATCTGAGCGACTCAGAGACTCACCCTGAAGTCAACATTTTCACAAATACGTGATCCGTTTTAGTGCCTCAAACACCTCAAACTCATGTTTGCTGATCCAGACATCTTATATACATGCAAAGTTGTTGTTGTGTGTGTGTGTGTATGTGTGTGTGTGTCATGGGGTACGGGAGGACAGGGGGATGATTGGGAAGTGACTTTTCCCTCTGTGTCCCTCAGCATTTTGCTCTAAGCTGCATCTCCTCTGCAGTTGTCACAGAGATTATATCCCCTAGCCTCCCCCCACCCACTCACCCACCCCACCCCCAGCAGGCTCCTCTGAGACAGATTAGGAGCCAAAGTGAGCAGCAGATTAGCTGGAAATGTGGGACACCTGGGAAATGAGCTCGGAGGGTGAAGGTACCTCAGGAGGGCTCAGGCTCAAAGGACACACACAAACAGCACATGTACTGTACACACGCCTGGGAAACTTGAAAACACACAGGACCCCACGTCACACATGTCACACACACAACACAGAGAGTGAGAGAGAGGGAGGGAGAGAGAGAGAGAGTGCTCATTTAATTCCATCTTCTTCCGATACACATACATCAACACATAAATAAGCAAAGACCATAAAGAGGAAAGCTGCTAATAAACCCCATCTGGCCACTGCCCAGAGGACAATTTCAGCTCATACTGCAGGGGCTTAACCTCATATATGTGGCACATATACAAGGCTCACCATCTCAAGGTTTGGTATTTACAAGGACAAAAAGAAGTGTGGAGCACTGTTCAGAATGTCAGTGGCAGCTAAAAATACTCTGTAAGGGAAATATTAGTCATGTAACAACTGGTGTAAATTAATTTCCCACTAACTGACCTTATTTCTCATTATCTCCTTAACTTTGGCCATAAATAACACATGCGAGCAACATGGCACATATATATTGTGAAAACTGTGCATGAGATGTTTTCCCCCTATGTAATACATTAATACATACATTTTCACAGGATTCGTACTATTATTAATTATAAAAACATTACAGTTGGACTCTAGTGTAGCTTTAAATAGAATTATACTAAAATAATTGCATTTAACAATAACATTTTCTTCAACTATCAATTAATCTGGCAATTATTTTTTATTCATCTATTAATCTTTAGTCTATAAAGATGTCAGAAGAAAGTGAAAAATGCCCATTATTGTTTTCCAAAGCTCAACATGATGTGTTCAAACTGCCTGACTAGCAGTCCAAAACCCCATTTCAGTTTACAAGGATTTTAAAAAGAGGAAAACTGCAAAAAAATAAAATAAAATAAAATACATTTGAGAAGCTGGGAGTGGCAAATGTTTGGCATTTGTTTTTGATATATGCCCCAAAAGATTAATAAATTAAATTATTGCAGTGCTGATGAACCAATCAAATAATAATTTTAGCCATATATCAAGGCTGTGGTGAGTTACAGCACACTGAAGTGCATATACACCGCATCACACCACCTCAAACACTCAGCCTGTCTGGAGATAGTGCGTCATTCCCATGTGGCAAACGTTAGCTTCTTGATTCAAACAACGCTGGCAGAGTGGCCCTCTGTTCAAGACCACAATGCTCTCATGATGATCATCAGGTCATAAATACCAAAGGAAAAAAAAATCAGTGAAAACTATCTTAACCACAGTATTTCCATACTGTCTGATAACTACCATCTGTCAATAGAGGAGGAAACAGAGATGAAAGGGGAGTATCACTGGAGCCATGCATGCAGCACAGTAATAATGTCTGGAATTTTCACTGCGCTCCCTCCTTTTTTTCTTTTTCTTTCCCACTTTTTTTCAGCACAGGGGGAAAAAAGAGGCACAAATGTGGAATGGTGAAATTACAGGCATCTGAGCCAACACATATACGCACAGGGTAGGAATATGAACAAGGCTAGAGGGTGGGCGGTTGTGGGGAATAAAGTGGAAAGGGTCATTTCATGCAGGCAGATCACTTGACAGCTTGCTCTCCAGAGGATGCAGGGGTCCAATCAGGTTGCTGGTGGACCCCTTCGGTACACTGGGCTGCAGATGGCTGGGGTGTGGCAGGCAGCAGGCCCCTTTGTCGGCATTAATCTCCATTTAAGATGGCTTGTCAACCTTCAGGATCCACATCACATTGGAAGTGACTACCTCATGTTCCATTATTTGTAATGACACATCATTACCGGAACTGGAAAAATGTCACTCAATGCACATAATGGTACCATAATTTGAAATTATGGTGTGGGCTTCCATAATCTGGCCTCCGAATTGAGCCTCTGTGCTCAGATGGGGTAATTAATTCAGTCAAATTCTGTGGCTTATTGCATACGAGTGGGAATAGCAGATGCACGCATGGTGTTCAGTGGTTACAAAACAGTCTAATTCAAATTAATTCAGCTCAATAATTTTGTACAACGATTAAGAATTGACTGCTTTGCAGCCTTAATTTAGGATGTCTTGGTTAAACCATGTCACATCACTTCTTAAATTTTTTAATCTGTTTACACAACAGCAGGCTCAGCTTCACCTCCCACCCCCACCCCCCAACCCAGTGATGCTTGCTCTGTGGGGGTTCATAATGTTGCATAAAGTTCTTCTCCCCCAAAACAAAAGCAGCGCGTCCTTACATTGCATGCAAGCTGAAAGTAGAGACACTGAACTTTCACTGTCATGTGACACCAAAGAGTTAGTTATTGTGCTACTGTGTTCTTGATGGTGGGGGAGGGAGAGAAATAAAAGGACTACACCTGTCTTTTCATGTACAGCGCCGCCTGAGTGGGTGTACACTGTTTCGAATTTGAGACAGGTAGGAAATGAGGAGACTTAAGAGCGATCAGATGTCAAATTGTTAAGATGTCATTGTTGTGGCAAACAAAAGAATGTGGGCAGCTTCCACCCACCCTTGCCCTCATGGGAACAGATCACCTGCTGCTGGATAGCAATGCACGCAATAGCAATGCATCCCTGGTGACGCCCACCCACCTACGGCAGGATTGTACAGTGGGTGCAATGCTGAGTCCCTCCCTTGAAAAGCATCCTTTTTCCCCCTGCGGACAGTTGATCACATAGATTCCACACCATTCATGCTCTGTACCACAGCTCTCTGAGCCTATGATTCATGAATTCATTGTTAAGGTGTTTGTGCGCAGGATTGTGTTTACAGTACATGCCCTCCTAGACACACAGATCGATGTGTCTGAACTCTTTATGAGTTTTGACTGGGCCTGTCAGTGCCTCGGCCTCCCAAACCCCCAAATGCGCCCTTTGCTCAAGGACAGCTAGTTGCTAGGGCAACAGGAGCCATTGCCATGTAAGGCAGCTTCTTCGCTCCGTTCCGCAGGCTGCACCCAGACCTTACAGCCCCCGATCGCTGCCTCAGACTGCTGATGACAGTGGGCCTGGGTGGAGGAAGCGGAGTGAGTGGAGGTAGAGGAAGGAGAGAAGCAGGACGAATGGAGGATAAATAACCTCAGCGACCTGCTGAAGACATATAACGGGTTGGTGTAGCATTCACATAATTGTCTTGGCAGAGATAAGAAGCAATACAGGATGAATTACGCTGCCCCAGCCCGTGAAATAAACAACCCGTTACAGTTGTCTCACTGTTTTGGAGCTTGACAGATTTTGTAAAATATCATCAGCTTCATGTTGATTCCAATCTGCCCTATCTGGTTCAACAGCCAGCCTTTTTCCGTCCAACACAACATCCCCAGTCGCTGGCATCCTGGCCAGTACAGGTGAGAGGGAAGCAGGGAGAGGGAGAGGGGTGGTTGGCGGTGGCAGCAGCAACAGCGGTGGTGGGGTCCTTTGTGCCTGGAGGCAGATGTAGGAAATAGCTGACAGAGGCAATCACTAGTCTGTATGTGTGTGTCTTTCTGTGTGTCTGTGTTTGTAAAGGACAGCGCAGAGAGCAAAAGAGAGCAAGACAGAGTGAGAGAGAGAGAAAGGAGAGAGGGGGAAGGAGCGGGGACTTTACCAGAATCCAAACAAAGGCAGCGAGCAGCAGCAGCAGCTCCAAGCTCGGTGACAGAGGCTCCCCAAGGTGCAGTCTAGCTGATGGACAGGTGGCATAAAGGGGCTGCATGTTGTCCAGTCAGTAGGGACAAGAGGGGGTGTCACAGGGATGGAGGGTAAGGAAGGAAGGGAGGGTGGGTGGGGTGCGGGGGTCGGGGTGGCATTGCAAGGAGCAGCTGGTGCTGAATCCTGTCACTGTCCCTGTGTAACCCTCCAATGCACACATACAAACACGCAGAAAACACACACATACACACACACCTCAAACAAAGCACAAAAGATAAACACTGCCCTGAGCCGGTCTGTGAGTATCATGTTCAGAGGCTGGATTTTATATCTCCAGCCATCTCTCCCTGGAGTGTATTTATTAAAGATTATATCAATTCTTCTGACCACAAGCATTTAATGAGGCAGCAGGGAGTCTGAGTGAATTCTATTATCCATCTGATCTACAAGAGGAGAAAAAACAACAGCTGTAATGCGCCGATTTCGCACGCATGCATGCATCCAAGAAGCACACTCACATGCTTCACTTAAGAATTACATTACTAAAGTATTAAACAAAGGGGGTACCTCAAGTACCTCTCAGCAATGTAAATTTCTTTCAATAGCCAGTAAGTAGGAGGACACATTTTAACATATTCTTCCACTTAAGATTTTTGCAGCAAAAATTTTTTAAATGGCAATTTCATTAATTGTCCCATGACTGTGACCGAAGCTGCTCAGAATAAAACTAGGAGAAAGTGTGCCAGTGGTAAATTCACTGATCATGTGACTCGAGTCAGGCTCGCTCGTCAAATGGATAATATGCTCATGAAAATTCAAGCCATGACGTGCCACAGAAGACAAAACCACCAAAACAAGATTTCACCTGATATCAAGACTCAGTGATGTAACCTGAAGGAACTGAAATCACACATTTGCCACCACGCACAACACACACCCAAAATCTCTTCCCTGCACCATTACACCTGTGCCTGAAAAGGCTGGTATTGTTGGGAGGAGATTCATTTGAAGGCTTTAATGGCTGCTATTTAGAGGTGGAATACATTAAATAGCCCAATCATAGCTGCAGAGTGAGGTGGTGGCCCCAGCAATTTTATACAGCATGAATAGATCAACTAATTAGCCTTTAAATATGTCATTGATTCATCTAAAACAAGGGATCCCTGAGCTATTCATCTGCCTGCTTTGCGTCTTCTCCCCTTCTATGACTACATCCTTAACCCTGATAAAGGAGGGGCTTGGCTGGCTGGTCTCCCTTCCATTTGTCCTAATCAATGGAGGCTGTTCAGCACAGACCCAGGGGGTCAGTGAAATTAAGTACCCCGCTCACACAGAGAGTGATCGGGCTGGGGGGGGGGGGCAGACAAGCCCCTCTGTTACCTTGGCAACTTCACTACTGCTGAGTTGCCCCCAGTATATTCCTTCAGTCCAACTCTTCTTTTCTTGTTAAGATGATCTGCACCAAAATGGCTGCCTTCTAAGAGTGGTCATGTTGGAACTGTGGGCAATACTGTAATACTTTGAAATGTAAAAAATGACTATGGCACAAAACAGTATATATGTCCTCTAATAATGGCTTGACCTTTTTGCATCTAGAGAAATATATTTGTATGTCCATGGTCAATAAACTGAACATCGCCAGATGCAGCATAACACCAATATAAACATATCAGTGCTGCTTTGTGTGCAGTATGGCCATTTCTCACCATGGACACTCCTTGCAAACAAATTCCAAGTATTGATTTAGATATATGCAGCACTGAGGTGAGCGATAAATTATTCTATACTGCTGCAGATAAAGGTTCAAATGCTTGCATAGAATTACAAATAAATGGTTTTTCAGATGTGTTTCACAGAAAAACAAAACTTGAGAGCCAGGCGGCCGGGTACTCTCTAACATGTTGTAATAATACCTTTCAAAAGACAAATAATATTGTAGAGATGATTGAGAGAATAAGAGGCACTTTGAGGGCAACCAGAGATGATTCCTCATCTCCCCACACAGTGTCTACCAAATGAAAAACATGTATTTAATTTGGCATGTCTTTTGCTTAAGTAATATGTACTTACCTACTAAATTTTGAATCTGTTGGATCTTTAGGATCCCTGGTTTTCTGATTTCTAGTCATTAGTTTCTCCAAGGTCCAGTCTCTGCTTAGGAATGTTCCCTCACTCTACCAAGTGTTGGCAATCTGCACCTCATCAACTGGGATTTGAAGGAGGGAGGAAGCAACGGTTTCATTTTCTGTGTATTTTGGATTTTGTTTTTCCTGCATGGCCTGCAAAAAGATCAACTTGTGCTGTTGAAAGGTTCTTCTACAGTTGCGTAAACGAATAACTTCATGTAGTAAATTCACTTGACAATTTTAATTGTTTGTTTTGTCACACTCTTACTAATAGCTGAGTGGTTTTGACCATAGTATATCCAAAGCTCCTGTTTCAGTTACTAGGCTGTGAGGAAACAGCTCTTCATCTGTCCAACAGTTCACATCCATGCTGTGCGGTCTCTGGTGAGGCCTGTATGTCAGTCATCCTCAGTCAGACAGGATTAGTCGTACGACTAAAATTCACAAGACACACATGTCACACAGATACACAACCTTAACATAACCCACCTAGACTTAAGGCACAGCTATCCCCTTGGCAAGGCTCGGCACATTCCAGTACTGCATAACTGACATAGTAATACAGGCCGGAACATATCATCTTTGACATTAATGCTGAGGTGCTGAAAAGGTCATTGTAAAAATATAATGGTTGAGTTGATGCCTCTACCTTCTGGGGGATAGCTACTGTATTTACTCATAAGATGACAGTCACGTGAGTCATCAGAACTATGTCTGTTTGTGCCCTTGGCAGAGCAGCAATTTACAACAGAGGAAGACAGATGGGAACTGTTTAATACACATTTGCCTATACTGTAAAATACGCACAGATCAGGGTCAGAATCTGTTGTGGCCATGTTGGTTGCAAAATGTTAGTGAAGGTGTTAGAGAAGTTGAGGCAGCTTGAAATGAGTGAGACCCTGCAAAAAGGTAGACGGGCAGATTAGTCTTGGGTTCCTGGAGGCAGCGGGATTATCCCAGTGAGGCTAGTGGGGGTCATGTCAGTTGCACTCACACTAAAATCCCCATCCTTAGCAGACACAAAAAGGCCATGTGCAAAAAAAAAAAACACTTTACACATGTTTTAACCTGGCTGGAACACCTGATAGGTTTGATTATTAGAAAAAGGCACCAGAAAGGACTAAAGTTAATTTGTGTATTATGTGTGCGTGTTAATAGTTATGATTTCCTAAGCCCTGATCATCTTCTGTTCCAAATACTTTGAGACAAATGGGGGAAAAATATGTGCAAAATCTTTTTCAGTAGGTCTGGCATAGACAGTGAGAAAAGAGGAGGGGCTCAGACACAGTTAGTCATGCCTCACTGCATGGAAGTTTGATGAGGAAATGGGAAGGGCATCCATCCAAGACCTTTGATTTGTGGACTTCTGTCAACTCCCTTAACCAGAGACATAAGCGAATGATTAAGGAATAAGGAAAGACCTACTTGCAGCCCTTGGTGGTGATTTATATGTGCTCTTTCCTTGGACTGCACCAAGAGCCTTTGATAAGTGTATCGGGCTTCCAAGGTCCGATCAAACCGGCATGATTATCTGCCCCACCCCTCGCTCACATTCTGTGTCAAGTGGGGTTTCCTTATGCAGAAAGAACATTAACATCTTATCCCCATTAGAGTGTCAACATATGAAGTCAGAGATATTTTTTAGCATCTACCCTTTGGCTGTTATGTTTTATTCAGACTATTATGAATGTGTTCCACAGGGCACCACCAGGGGCCTCCTACGAGGTCAAATACCCTCTTATCAGCACAGTAACAGGTTCTGGCTCGACAGGCTCAATTAGCCAGCGCTTAATGCGGTGTATGAGGAGACCACGCTCTCAGCACGAGGCCCATATCAACAGAACCAGGGAGATGACAGACAAGCCGGGCCCACAAAGGACTGATTGTGGCAGGAGCCTGAAAGGTCGGTGAATGGGTAACGAGGGAGGTAGGACTTATGTTCTCAGGGGTTTTGTGATGTGGCTGATAAGAATCTTCCATCTGAATGACAATGCCACTGTAGAAAGTCTTCTGGATACATTACTTCAATGAGGTCAAAATCCTTAAATGAGCATAATGGAAGAGAGTGCCAATAAATGAGGTTTAAATGAAAGACTGTTCTATTGAAATTGAGACTATGGTGTATCTAATGTAATGTTTCCTTTTGCATACTTCAGCATTAACTGACGAGGCCAGACAGCTTGCAGCACGCCTTTGATGGGGCAGATGTTATTTTGGAAGGGCAAAAAGATAAATAGTGAGGTGTTTAGGCATGTCACCCTGCTGTTTTGATAAAACAATGATGGCATGTCTGGATCTCAGCTGCCTTGAATAGCACAACAGTGATCCTGTTGATGCCCATCCCTCTTGCAACACTATACTGACAGATAACGAAGCGCGTCAGAGCCATGATTTCAATCATAGGCAGTCATTCAGTAATGGGAAGCCTGCCTGCTGGCATGGTGCACACACAGATGGAATTTAAGCCATCTTTTGCCAAGCTTTCATTGGCTCTTTTCCCCATTGCCACACTTTAATAGCAGTGAGGTACAACACTGTGAATGATCCGTACTTAATCACGCTGCTTGCAGGCCCTGTAGATTCTCATAATCTCACAACTTTGCACCGTGTCGCGATAAAACAACTCCTGTCGGCCATGAGAGCGTGCATGCAACATTCAATGCTGTGATGAGAATTTCATAAAAATGTATGCTTTAATATGTGCCGGTGCAGGGTTTCTGCATAGAAGATACATGTGTACTCATGTTTCCAAGAGACCATCATGAATATGTGATGGTTTCTTGGCCAATACAACAGAGCTGAGATATGTTGTGTCTACCTCCGCTAAAAACATGTGGCTGTGTCTTCTTCCTCCTGCAGCCTCGAGACAAAGAAGATGAGGGGGGGGGGACTTAACTACAAGCAATCTGTTGAAATAGGCCATTATGGTGGAGGCATGCTGTGAATGCACCACGTCCCCAAATCAATACGTGAATTGCTATATTTAGTAAGAAGGTCGCAAGGAGGAGTTATCAAGGCTCTACAAGGAATGAGTGACATCAGTGTATCAGTGCTGCGCTTGGGTTGAGCCTGCTTATTTTAGATGCAGATGGCTCCAAAATGTCTTCTCTAGTGAGGGTTTCTCTCTGTGGAGAGCTGAGATATCCCTCATGGTGGCTGAGAATGTCACATGCTGCTTGGTGTCAATGTCATAACATTAACCTTCAAGCTGCTGCACTGAGATAATGAAATGAAATATTCGTGTTTTGTGCAGAATTATCATTCTAACTGATTCAATGCTATGGTTAAACGTATCGACACATTGGAGAATAAAAGCAATACCCTTCCAAAAATCTATTTAGCGCTCTCTGAGGCATACTGCACTTCAGCACTGACAAATAAAATCCATAATATGAAGTAACACGCGCCACTGACAGCCCTAAACTGTGCCAATTCATATCTTACTGTAAGGGGAGAGGAATCCACTCCCCTGCCAAGTGCATAACATCATGTTGTGTGGTTAAGAGACACATAGTATGGGTCTACACTGTATCATGATCTTTTTCCATCTCACCAGTTCTCTGTCTCGTTTTAACTCTGTCCCCCTGTGAGCTGACAAGTTCTGTCTTTTTGTTTCAGCCAAAATCCTCAGCATCATCATGACTTTGTACAGCAGGAAAAAAAAAAAAAAAAAAACAAGACAAGGGGAGAGCAGAATCAAAACAACCTCATTAATAACCGTGACTAATGTATTCCAGACGGCTCTTTAAGCCTGTTACTTCACAGAGAAGAGATGCCCCGCATTGCAAGGGGAGGCAGCAGTGGCCCTGGTGTGTGTCGAGACGGTGCCATACTGAGTCGTTTGGCGGGACGGAATGAAAACACCCCGCACATGAAAATGTGCTGATCTCCCCCCCTGCCTCCACCCCCACCCCCACCTAAACCGCCAGAATAACTCTGTAGAGACCACACAGCCTTGAGATGACCACAATAAACCAGAACACTGGTCCCAGCACGAAGTGAGCATTTTCCAGGCATCAATACACTGCGAGGCCAAACAAGGCTTTGTAGTAAACACCGGCGGGTGGTTAATGTCCGTATGTTAATGTCCGTATCCAGAGGAGTTGGATACGTGATTTTTCCTGTTTAGCCTGTTGACTGAATCTCACTGTTTTAGTGCCTCCCTTTGACTCATACACATTTAATGTACAGAGCTTTGCAGTGCAGCGAGTCTGTATTTTTAGTAAATAGGAAATCAAATCCTGACCTAAAGCACCTCATATTTCTTTCTTTTTTCATGTCAATACTAAAAACCCCATGGAGGTAATGGATTTTCAACAACCTATGAAATCAGTTTTGCCTTGTAGGGAACTATAGTTCGAGATACTGAACTTGAATAAAGAACTGTGAAAAGTTCTGTGTTCAGTCGATGGAAAAATTTAACAATAATGAAGATACTAATCTATTCCTTAGGTGCAATTAAGTGTATCAGCTACGTCCTCTCTTGAAATAATTCTGTTTTTTGCTCATGACCAATAAAATGCTCATTTTACTATATACAGTCAATTTTATGGTGTCTACAATTACCAGAAACTTGTGGGGTAGAGAATTACACGGAAGTGAAAGGCTATACTTCAGCCTAATAAAAAGAAATTAAACAGTAATTACTGTCTAATTTTCAAACATGATGGGGGCATAAAAACATTTTGATATCCCAGCACTGTACTTTAACTCATGCTGTGAAGTGCACAGGAAGCAACTGTTATTTTTCCACGCAAGGAAAAACAGCAGCCTTCTCATTAGGTTGTTGTTTACAGTCTCACCTCCTCCCTCTCCATATAAGTTTAGTATAAACAGAGAATCCCTAAAGACTTTACAGTATAAACTGTGGGAAAGAAGCACTAATCACAATGCAAAGACCTAGAGGTGGAGAGGAAGAGCATGGAGGAGAGGGGGAACATAGTAAGATTATTCTCACCCACAAACCACCAGTACATACTATAATGGACTGGTAGGAATATTCTGACTAGATAAGGGATTAGCCTGGCAGATTGTGCTACGCCTTTCATCTTCCAAGGCACAGCTAAAAAAAAAATGGTATCCTTTCGATGAACCCGGTTCTTTACAAGACTTATAAGAATTAGAAAAAGCATGTCGAACCGTACCTTTCAGCTGAAAGCTTGGGAATTCCACAGGAGAGTGGAACAGCTCATTATATTGAGTAATTTATTTGCTTAGCAGCTGCCCAAGGGGGAGTAAAAAAGTTTTAACATCCAGAAAATTTTGTAAGTAGTCCATTTACAAAGCCGAGCTGTCCCCCGCAGCAACTGAACACCATCCCCCCTCAACAAGGCTTCAACAATTAAACCAGGCCACTGGAGCCAAGATTGTTTTCCTGCCCAGCATCAAGTATGCTCATCCCGAACAATTACAGTCTTAATTGAGTCCTGTGGTAAACAAGCAGAAGTAAGGAGTGAGAATATAAATAACACAAATGATATGACAGTATGTGACAGGGAAAAAAAAATATCTTAAAAAGAACTGAACACCATATGGACAGTGTTGCTGTTGCTGTTAACCAGACTTACACACTGTATTTTGTAATAGCAGTAGTGATTTTGGAAGATAAGGCTTTAATATTCGGGTTAGCAGTGTTGGTCTGTTGGTTGGTTGGTTGTTTGGTTGGTCAGTTCAACATCATGGTCACTTTGGTCCAATATCTACATGATGGAATGACAATAAATTTGGTACAGATATCAGTGGGATAAATCATAATGACTTTAATGATCAATTGGCTCTGCCCTAATCACCAGCGGGTCATACTTCACAGGGTAGGTTTTACTTTGTGAAGTATCTCAACATCCACTAGGTCAGACATCGAAGATTTCCAAATGATGAATCCTGCAGACTTGATGTGATCCTCTGATTTTTCATTTAGTGCCACCATGACTTTGGCACGTGGTTTTGAGTGAAATATTTCAAAAATTATTGGATGCATCACATGAAATTTGTGCCATCCTGAGAATGAATTGTTATACATAAATAAATTTCCCCTAACGTCTCATCAATCACCGTTATCAGGTCAAAAATTGAATTTGTCCACTACCTTGGTTTATGACTAAACATCTGTAAAACATGGTACTCCCATCATCCTAAGCTGTACTGTGTTTTGTGCTAATTAGCGGATGTTGGTATGCTAAGATGCTACACTCAGATCGTGAATATGATAAGCATTATACCTGCTAAACACCCGCATGTTAGCATGCCAGCGCCACTGTGCCTCAGTACACCGTCAACAAACTGATAGCATGTCTATAGATTCTTAGTATTAGTATATACTGAATAATTCTTGAGCCTTTTTTGACCTGACAAAGATCTAACTGAGATCTAAACTTAGCCCAAATTATTTTGTGGTTTGAAGTCAGTGTGCAGGTGTTACTCTTTTATCTCTTGGGTTTTGACACTTGATCTAGTGAATAACATAAGATGTGCCCCTTCTGAGCAAAATGTTATTCACCTGGATTCACTCAGCAGTCAAGAACACACAGGTAGTAACCTGGCAAAGAAAACAAAATACAATCCTGCAGTGGTGGCACTTTACAGGGGGGAGCTTAAGTTAACATTGACGGGGCTTTAGAGGCATGTGTTCAATTTCAAACTGAAACACCATTCGGAAACCTCCTGGGGAGGATGATGACAGAAACCCTTGCTAGGCCGCTCCAACTTTTGAGTTGACATTAGCCAGTGGATTTCTAAACATTTTGGAATTAAATACCAAAGTAAAATAAATCTCAATATAAACTGCTTGATTTGGTTGTTGATTTTGCTCAAACACTGCAGAGGCCCCGGTGGCTAGATAAGGTTTGTGTGGACACGATCACCTCATAGGATTCACTGAGTTTAACAGAGATGTTGCCCTTGAATCCAAGGATACTTTCTGTCTCTGTTGTTTTTTTCTTATTTGGTCCCAGGCACTGGAATTAACTGTTAATTGAAGTCAGCCTTTTGTTTTCCTTTGAGAACAGGACGGTGTACTTTCTGAATCTAAATCACTTTGATTGCCAAGTAATTAAATGCACAGGAATTTATCTTAATGACACTGCAAGACAGATGTATCGACAACTCTGAGATTTACAGTCCATGCTGACTCATGGTACAAAGCAAAGTGGACCTCACAGCCTCTGAACAGAGACTTTGAATTTACACATCTTAACTGTGCTTCCACTCTGTTTAAGTACTGCATGTCACTGTTTATAAGGAGGAAGAGGAAAAGACTGCCTTTGTCACAGAATACAGTCAAAATATGTCCAGAAATGTTTTAATTTCAAGAACTAGCCTTATTTGTAAGCTGACAACTACACTTCTCTGAAAATATATAATGTGTTTTGAAAGGAGCTGTATCAGGAAATCTTCTCAGCACAGACAACCAAGTAATCCCTTGGCTGAAGTCAAAACCTCTGAATCACAAAATACTGGAGTTAGGGAGGGCATTAACATTCTCTCCCTGTGAAGTTTTCCTTTTAGGCTGCTCAAAGGAGATGATCTCTGGTGGTTATTAGTGCACCATGTTGATGGGTGGTGAGGCATATAACACTGATAAGAGGAACAGAAAAGAAAGAAACCTCAGTTCCTCATATGTCCTTGTTAATATTTCTCTCTGCCTATCTATTCTGATCTATCTCTACCTTCCCATCTCTCAGCCTCACCCGTGCAGCTGTTTAATCTTTAATCACCTGAAGTTTAACAGGGGAGAGATCTTTGTTGGTGGATGATGTTACTTTTTTTAGAATCCATTATAGTTCTGGAGCGTCCTCTCCATACGGGATGAAATGCCTATTCTCTGTTTTACTGTACTAGTACTAAGTGAAAGTCAAAGTGAGAGCCATTGTAGACTGCAGTCTTATGGTTACATAAGTTGCTGTCGTCAGAGGTCTTCTCCAAGGAACCAACTGTCAAATAATTCAAATGAAAATGAACTGAACAGCAAAACAATGAATAGCTGGTGAATTATATAACTAACAGATGTTTTTGTAATTCTACTCAGCGTTAAGGGGGACATATTTAAGTTGAGTGCACGCCACAACAGTAAGCACCTTTGTGTGTAGAGTAACACTATCTTACGCCGCAACAGTGTGATATTCTATGAGATTGAATGACCATGCTGTGCAAAGCAGAATATAGAATCAACCGTTTCAGTCTTTTAGCAAACGACCAAGGGGTTAACTGTGTGTGAACAACTGTGCTCATCTCTTGGATACTACAAAATACACGTGGCACAGAGATGTCAGGAATGGATAAGCTTTCTCTCCGCTCTCACTTTTAGAATAGCGCTGATGTAGGTCAACGGCATACAACACAAGACACCACAATCTTCTCTCGATGTTGACCGAGTTCTAATACTTCATTGGAAAACAAGGTCACTGATACTCGAGAGGGATTCCTGTCTTTAACAGTGAGCCCGATTGTTTCTCATCTTTTACCCAGACAGATGCTTGATCCATCAGTCTCCCTTAGCTGAGAGAGAGCGACTTGAATCCTCTAAGAGGACACGAGTCGAGGACATCTGAGAGAAAGAGCACATGGGGATGTTTTGACAAAGCCCCGGCCTTGTCCCTGATGAGAAAAGGCACATATGGAAGGATCTCTATATAGTGCACAGCTCTCATTTCCTCAGCGTCAGGACAGCCTGTCCAAGGCGAATTTATCATGAACAAAACCATAAGGTCTCAGGGTTGTCACCAAACTCTGCTTTCATGGAGAAACACCAGAAAACTGTCTGTGGTCTTCTGGCTCTCTGATATCTCTGGGCTCAGGGAGAGACAGGAATAGGTGTTACAAGCAAGAACCAGACATGCAGGAAGCCTCTGCAGTGGGAGAGATGACCAATAATGTAAAGGAAAAAAAGGTACTGGGTTTATAAAAAGGTTATACTGTCTGAATTTGAGATTCAAAAGATGGTGTGTGATAATGAGGAGTGTGACGGAGGGGCACATGGAGCAGAGCCTGACATGTGCAAAAACATGTGGAAAACGTTTACCGGCTTAACGGGCCACGATCTTTGAGTTCAGGGAGATTCGCAAGGATCGCAGGTCACGTTATCGCATCCACATATGATGAATGTGCTGTGAAAATAAGGATGATAAAGTGTCTGTGTGTGTGGGTGTATGTCCCTGTGTGTACACATGACTGCCTGCTGTAATTTGATTTGTGCACTCACTCTGCTGTAATATATATTAAAAGGGCTGTATGTGTGTTTAATTTTGAGTTTTTCTCTCATTACACTCCCTCCTTCCTCTCATTAGAGGCTTCCTGACACTTTTTTTTTTCTTGTTTGCTCCCTCTCTCCTGCTGTACGGATAGCATGCAGGGTGCAGAACAGACAGAGAAAAAGAGGACTGGCCATACTGAAATCCCATCACAGTGGGGAAGAGGGAATAAAGGCTCCTGAATGTTCCCTAAGGCCTCTGCGGACAGAATGACATGTCTTGGAGCTCGCCTGCTCGCCTCCTGCTGTTGCAACATCCTACGCTGTGCACGGACCAAAGAGGCTACCTCTATCAAATATACATCACAGGCTTTTATTGAGTCTAAATGAAAAGATCAGTAATGGAAATTAAGTCATGTTGACTATGATGCCATTTAACAGGCAAATGCTGCAGTAATGAACATCTGCTCAGGCGCTAATTTGTATTCCTTCTGCTTAACTAAACAGCTCGTATCAGCAGTAGAGGCAGCCATCAATCTGAGAGAATAAGTGTGGCTTTTACTTTAACATAATATTGTGTGAATGCCTATTGTGTAGGCAGACTGTTGACATTTTCGCCTCTCTCTTTTCCTTATTTTCTCTCCCCCCTCCCTCGCTCTCTCTGTTACTGCAGCTCAATGCAAACCTTCATCTTTGTTTGCACAATGCACAATGCAGCAAAAGCCTTGAGGGGGTGTGTTTGTTTTGTTTTGCTTTGTGTCTTGTTCCAGCACAGAGGACAGTCATCCAGTCATCAGCGTGGCTGTTCCCCACGTGTGCTGTTAGTCAATTAGAGCTGCCATTAAAGACAGGGGCACCCAGGGAAATAAAGGCTGCAGCATGGATTTGTCTGTGCTACGCTGATTTCCACCCTTAAACGCTCTCCAGACGAAGAGACTGCAATAATTGGGATTCTGACAGTGGGTTAGGGGGGACTCATTTCCTGCTTTCGCCTCCTCCCCTTTGCTTTTCCGCGCAATCATGTCTATCCAATCATGTCTGCCCAGTGCCTACCTTTGCACTCGATCCCCCTAACTCTCTTTATCTACAACCACATTCGGCTGAAGAATTACTGAAGCCTTCCCTCCTTAATCTAATTTGCTCTGGTGCAACTGCAGGAAACATGCTTCCAAGCAAGCTACTACCTACCACTGATGCAGACCTCACGAAGAGACCACCATTAAAAGAGGTCCTAGTGTTGTTCCAAATTCTCCACATAGTGACCTTAAAATGCTTATCATTCGTGTGATTTAGTGACTCGCTGCGGGCACTGATGTGCATGTTCAGTAGAATTTGCCTTTACACAGTATCTGAATCTTGGAATAGTGCCACTGCCTGTGAGTGGGTTGGTATGGTTGCATGTACACCTGTGTAAAACAAATGTAGGTGAGATGAGGCTGTGAGGCTTTTTCAGCACTATTATTTCCACTACATCGAGTGGAAGCACTTGCAGAATCTGTAACAGTTGCACTTTTTTCTCCATCGTCACGCTGTGTGATGTTATGTGTTGACTCTTCTCCCTGCAAATCTGGGCCACAGGGCCACACAAACGACTCTGCTTGTTTTATGATGCTTTTTTCTTTTTTTCCTGTCCAAATACAATCATTAACAAAAACATAACCAAGACATGAATCAAGCTGTTGTTATCGCTGTGACAGATTGTCTCCATCTGAGTCTTCACTGACTCCATAACACGAGCCACGCTCCCACAGTCAAGACCCTTGAACTCACAATAGCATGGGGTTAGATGATCAGATTACAGTGAAAAAACACACATGGGCATTGTTAAAGGAGTTTGCAATTCCACCCATGAACATGGCTCTCATTGTGCCCCACTGAAGAGAATGCTTTTCATTCTGAAGTGAACAGCAAGGGCAAACAGGACCTCATGTGTCTCTGTGGTGCACCATCTCCTCAAGGCTCTGAGGGGAAATCAGATCTCTCTTTTCAGGGCCGTCTCTGCTGAAAGGCCCTGGTGTGGTTCCTTCACTCCCAGCACTTCTTAGGGAGGAAACTTAATCTCACTTGTAAGACAATCGCAGAGAGAAAAAGGCCTCAGCAATTTGATGTAAGCACCCCCTTCTACTGTCAATATTTTGACAGATTTCATGACAGCGTAATTATTCGCCGGGATCCCTGCCAAGGATTTAATTGTTACATGCGTAATTACACGTTTAGTTGCAGAGATGTTGGAACAAAGCATCGGTTGTGTTATTAATATTGCAGTACAAATAGTCTCTTTCATCTTGGCTGCTTTATGCTGTGGCTCCATAATCCAGCTATGAAAGGGGATATTTCACAAACCCTCTGAGGGCACCTCTCACAAATCAATTCATTACCCCCATAATATCGGCAGGCAAAGGCGCATCTTTCATAGATCAATTCATTATCCAACTTCTGGCAGTTGAAAAGCGGTGGCTGACCACAGTTTTGAGCATCGATATCAGCTTTCACTGTTTGGGAAGATGACTAGAGAGCAGACCAACTGGTGGCAGCTTTCCATCAAGAGGGGCTTCTGAACAATAGAGGGACCGCAGAATAATATCATTTTTTAACTGTAATGGTTTTATTTTCTTTTTTGGTCAAACACACACTTCCCAGTTGTTTGCGCCAAGGCTCATAACTATTGTATGGAGTCATAAAATCCATCTCCGTGCATAGCGTTTTGCTGCATTCCACAGCTGCACTCTCAGATAATGCATCTCCCTCATAAAGCTTTAATATTCAGTGAATCCATCACATGATGAGGGAGGACAAAGTGACAGAGAGAAATGGTCACAAATTTGTGTTCACATATATGGGCCTGTGCCATGATCACTACAGTTTGTCTATGAGCACTGCAGTACTCAAATCCATAACTTTAACTACTGCAGTAGAGCTGATAAGAAGAGAGGAGTCAGTGAAGCTTTGCCTCTGGTGGTCCATGGGTAACAAAGCCTGTGTTGTGCAGGTAGGGAGAAATAAACAAGGGCGTGGACAGACATGTTTTTCAGTCAGAAATTCTCATGCCCAGCACTGCGAGGATATGAAATGGATCAATGCGCTCTCCCTGTTGAGCGGACAGCATTTAATTGTATAATCCCATTTAGCACAAAAAAACCCACCATGACTGAGGACACCCCTGAGATGTTCCAATCCGCCACATGCAGTGAATTACTCCTAGGTAAAAAAAAACCAAAAACAAGCGGATTTGTGTAATTATGCATGGATGTGCATTCGGAGTGGCTCGCTACAACGGGGTAGCCACCATCATCACGTGCCACTTATTGGTCTGTATTCCTTAAGGAGGAGCTGGAGCCTGTCCTCATTAGTAGTCATTGAACGGGGGGCCTGGCAGTGTTTGTGAGGCAGCACCCATCACGTTTCACCCTCCTTGAACACAGGCGCTGGGGGGATGTGTTGTAATTACAGGCGCACATAAGAGAGGCAGCAACACACCGATCCCGAAACGCAGGTGGGTGGTTTGTTGTGCTGCATTGGAAGCAGCACGGCTCCAGTCTGCAGGCTACACACTGCGATGCTGTTTCAAGTGATCAAGATCTCTGAGCACGTTGACCAAACACCACCTGCCAGAGTGCAGATAGGGCATGGCACAGGTAAACGTTGGGTATATTGATGTTTTGAAAAGCCAAATCGATTTTCCTGTGAGGGATTCCAATTGATAAGAAAATGAGGGCAATTTTGAAAAATATCCTCTTTGTCCTCATAGCTGGAAGGAGGCAAGCTACTGACAAAAGATTAGCACTGAAATTTTCCAGATTCAAAACTGCGGTTCTTATTTTCTTTGAATTTCATTTAAGCGTGGGTTCTGTTAGATATGCACAGAGAGGTGCTCCTCTGTGGGGAGAGACGGAAAAAGACACTCAGATGTGCAAGAAAGACCCCACCCATACTTAATGGCAAACTCAGATACCAAAAGTGTAATAATGCAATTCTTTATATCCAGTGTTTATATTTTTTAAATAGACTGGAGGTTCAATTGTAGATGTGCTGCAAGGTCAAAAGGAAGAAAAGTAATAAATAAATAAATAAATAAATGTGTTTTCTGACAAGTCGTTGTGATTTGGGACCGAGCACCTGCAATGAGGTACTTCAATCTTTTCATGGTGGCTCATTGGAACTAAACATGTTCTGTAGTCATAACTTCAAAAGGCAGCGGTGTATTTTCAAATCAAACCCAAGCCAGAATTAACATGTGAATTGCCATATTTCACAGCGTATTTCTGTTGGAAAATAGAAAGCGGGAGGTGACGATCATTCTTATGGAAATATGCTGATGGCTCCAGTTGAATAGTCCATGTACAGAATTTATACCTTCTATCATCTTATACCATCAAGTGGATGGGAGTGAATAGATGCCAGGGACAGCTGACAGTGGAAAGTGCTCTACCACATAAACATTGTATGGACTGTATCCTTTAGTGGTTGATTTCTCTGTGGTGATGACTGGTTCATTGGGCTTAGCAGATATGAAGAAAACATGAGAACAAAACATACCTCGACAAACAGTCCCGTTCTCCACAGCCTCATTCCCAGCCTTGCACATACAGCGCCCAATGGGTACCATCCATTCTCCATCTCCATTGCAGTACAGTTTAATGGGAACATCCACCTCCTCTGCATTGGGGATACAAACACCTCTTGCAGCAACAAGGGAGGTGCTCTCTGCCCCGGAGAGCGTCTCCTGGAACAATGCCCCATTAGTGATGATACGAGGACACTTCCGGTAGAAGACTCGAACAGCGATGAGCGACATGCAGCCACCATAGTCCTGGAAGGCCAGGTAGAAGCCGTTACGTGACACGGGGCCGAAGCTCCGGACCTCGGTGTTGATCTTCATGACTCTGCCTCCAAGGTCCACCTGGGAGAAGCTCTCATCTGCTGCAATGGTGTCCACCTTGATCCAGGGGTTCTCCATCCAAGCTGGTGAGGTTCTGGTGGCCGTGTCAGCGTCAGATTCATAGTAATACAGGTTAAACGTCTCTTTACAGGAACCTGGCACGTTGGGGATGCTACTGCAGTCCCTCACAGAGAACTTCATCTCCACGTGGATCCGCTGCGCGCCACGACGCCGGATGTACTTTGTCCGTACCCAGTTGTTTTGGTTGTTGTCAAAAACATTGCAGACCTGGTACGTCCGGATAGTGTTCATGTTTTCATCGTAACCACTCACCTCCTCCCACTGTTGGCCAAGAACAGACATAAACAGTGAGTTAACATTTATCTATCTCACTGCTGTGAAAAGGATCTTAATTTAAAAAGAAAACATTTGGCAAATGAGGCACATAGTCAAATTGATTCATTCAATTAATTGCAATTCAGCTGTAAAGCAGTAAATGCTCTGCATGTTTCTGATTAATATAAACTGTCAAAATTCCCCACTGATACCTATTTTGCAGCCATAACAGGAATGTCTTGTGCATTTAAAATACTTTGATTACTGGCCAAGCCTTCAGCATTATTTTGATTCAATTGATTACATGATGCAAAGAAATACAATATCTCTAATAACTGTTGAATGGATGTATTAGACTGGGACTAGCCTAAAAGGAGAGCAAATGAGAGACAGCCTTTCCTTCATGTCCTCCCATTTCTTGAGGTAATACTGGTATATTAACAATGCCACTCACAAATTACTTTCTCTGAGCCTTGCTCCAATTAATTTAGTTAAGTAAATAAAGCCGTGTATGACAATAATAGAGGATTTAATTATTTTATCAAGAAACAGCTTTGCTGTTTGGGGTTTATTTGTTAAATGACTTTCAGATATCAAAGAGGTGCATTTTTAATCTATGAGAAGAGCTTTTGAGTTCCAGTTTTAGGATGTTTTTAGAACAGTATGAGCTGGATGTCATCAGTTACCTGGCACTTTACTCTGACAAGTAAATCCCACAAAGGGAGGTTGGCATTATGAAGCTGTCACTGAAGACCCAAGGTGGCTTATACCAACAATCAGTTTGCCTTTTTTCCAGCTTGTCAAAATGTGAGGCTGCAATTAATGGTAAAATGTAGTTTTCATTTGAATGAGAGTATTCATTCAAAAACCTGCATTTAGAAAAAATTACTTGGATTTTTGGATGATAAAAATTCTAAACCCTGCTTTGTGAAGGCAGACAGCTTTGATGTTTACTTTCTCCTTTCTTGTCCTCTCATTGAAAAAACCATTCACATGCTGTAATGCTTTAAAAGAAACTTGAGACATGACATTAAGTCACTTGAACTGAGCAGAGAGGCTCTGGTTTATGTGATAGCCTGTCCTACTTTTTTATTGTATCTTAATAGGACACATTCATAGCACATACTGTAATGGGTTATTGACATTGTAGTGAAAGTTGCTTTCACGTCAGCTGAGCACTGAGGAAACATGACATGAATTTTCCACAATCAAAGTCACACTAAACTGGCATAATCATATTACACAGGTAATCATATAAAGAATAATCAAGGAGCAAATTTTCTTCCAGGTTTTCTGGGTATGCTGTTCTACTTCAAAGTTCACATATTGCACACCAATTTGAGCACTCACTCCGACTGTACAGGCTCCAGATGCAACCTCTGTGGTTTCCTGCCCCTTGGCCACGGATCAAACCCACGTTAAACACCATGCGCTTTAACCGCTGAGCAGGTCGTGACCTTGACCTCAGCATCTCAGCCAAGGGAAAAATCCTGTTCTCAACCCCCAAGAGCCACTTTGCATCAGCTGCAGCCCCCCCCTCCTTCACTCTTCACTTCACAGCTGATATAATTTCTCAAATTAGTGCCCACTTACTGAGGATTCTGACAGATTTTGACAGGTTGGGAGAGGAAAGTCACCCCTCTTGTTGCAAACCAGCATTCTATCAAACACTCTCTAACTAATTAGAACAGCTTTAGTTCTTAATTCCCATGTCCTAATTAATCACTGCTAGTGTGATGCTTGGCTTGACCCAAACCCAAACCATCACAGGAGCCAATCTAAACAGAAAAGACTGATGTGCAGCCAAAAATAATAATAACTATGAAAGAAAAGAGGATGCAGTTAAACAAAAAAGAAAGAAATAAAAACAAAATAGAACTTTTTGTTTATCTGAATCTTAGATGTAATTTTGTCCAAACATGCCTGATGAGTGAAACCTAAGTTTCCAAAAATAAAATTTGTTGACATATAATTGTAAATAAATATGTGTACACAACAAAATCACCATCATATATGCAGATTTTTCCATGACCAAAAAAAAAAAAAAAAGTGTTTTAAGAGTTTCATCAACCTGATACTGCTTTGGCCCAGCTCCAATGAGACATGTTTAAGTAATTATGATGGAAATCAACTTCAAAAAACAAAAACACAGTTTTTTTATATTTAACCAACAACACATTTTGATGGTAATAATGCCAATTTAGTCTTGAAGACCTAAAATCTGCTCATACTGAATACCAAAGTGAAGCAGTGTGGTCAGTTTTTCTGTTCAATAGCTTTAAATTACAAACAAATAAAGCAATTGTGGCTCCATGATTGTACAAGCTAACACTTCTTGGTGGTATGGTTTAAGGACACGTCTGTCTTTTGGCCTGTACTGGCAGACATCATCATCCCAGGTCACGAGCAGCCATTGACCCTCCCACTTGTTGAGGGGGCAGTGGGGAGGCTGCGGGCCAATTAAACAAGAACGGACAGTCCGCTTGTACTGAGCGCAGAGAGTTGGACAATCGCAGTTTAATAAAGTGAATGAGGAGACAGGTGGGGGTTGCTGCTAATGAGGGATGCAGACAGGGGAAACTGCAAGGGAAAGTGTTGGCAGTGATGTGGGGGGAAGGGTTGAGCCAGGCTAAAAAAGACCCCAAACAAAATGTGTTTTGATGGAGGGCCCCTTTTTGTCCTGTCATGGCCTCTTTGGCCCGCTTTCATCACAGCCAGTGGAGGGAAGCAAATGGGGCATAATAAGAGCCTAACGATCAAGCGCAGAGTGTGAAATTAGAAGAAACGTCTTCATTTTCACAGCTTTTTCCCCTGGCTCTTCACTGAGAGTGCTGTAAAAGGGTGGTCATGTGTTTTAAGTACAGAAGGTGGAGGTAACGCTGGTGGTGGATGTCAAGATGGATTAGTGAGAGGGGATGAGCTGCCCTCAGATGATGATGGAAACAAAAACTCCAGCATATTCTGCCGAGATCCTGTTACGTTTGGCAAAACGTTGTTTTTCTGGTTCTGGAGTGTGGAAGACAACAGCCATAAGGGCTCAGTGCATTCAACAGTGCATTAATAGAACATAAAATAGATGTTTAAGACCAGAATGATCAAAGACATTTTTTTGTAACCAAAGGCATAACAAATATTATCAAGAGCCTCATTTGCATTTGTGAAATATTTGGGGTATTTCCAAACATTATTAGAGGCGAGACTATAAGACGTCAAGGTAAACAACAAGCAAAGGGATTTTCATGGTACACTGGATGTTTTTCCCTCCTCTGAGAAACACCACACACAAAAACATACCCTTACGATGAAAAAGCAATGGTGTGAAACAGAACGCACGGCTGGCTCTGAACAGAGGCACACTGTTTTATGTTTTAATTGCTCTCGTCTGGGTCCCGAGTCTAATAACTCTGGGTTGAAACACTGTTGGTAAATAATTATCAGTGTTTGGTTGAACCTGCTGGGTGTTACCAATCCACTATTCCAAGCAGACTAAAACAAACACTAGGAATCCTGCATGAGAACATCATTTTCAGTGAGCTCTCAACAGACCAATAGAGATTCTGTTGAATTAGAAAACAAGAGTGTTGCATGAATGATACTGAAAAAAAGTCAGTGTGTGGCCTTGGCAATTATTCCCATTTATAACAAAATTAGTGTTACACAGTACACTGAATCTGTTTGATAAAAGTGCACACCTGTTTAGATAAAGCACGTTGGAGTTGTCCTGTTCTCAAAACAAATTCCTGCACCATTATCTTCCTACCAATCAAACAAATTTTCAACCGTTTCAACTGTTTTCACGCCTCCTCTACTTTGTTAATGAAACTACTTTCGCACACCAGCCTCGGGTTCACCAACTGGTGAGCTGTAGAGCCTGTAATTTAGATAATGCAAGAGCAGCAATACCGAAAGACAAAGGCCCCGCACAGAGAACCTGTCTGAAGTGAATACAGATTGTGATGGTTGGACTAAGGCGGGGATAGTAGGGACTACTCTGTGTCAGCTGCTCCTCTCTTCCTCAGGAGTTATACGAAGTGTTACAGTTCAGTGACGCTCACTGAGAATGAGGTTGAGAATCAATATCTCCTCTGCCACTCGAGGAGAGAGAGAGAGAAAAGTTCAGCTGACCTGCAATCCATACATCTCCATGACTGTGGCTCTCTGCTTTATCTGTAAAGCTGAGCGGAACGCGCTGTCAAGGCTGAATTATAGACTGGAGTTACCCCTACAGCTGAGACGATCCAACAAAGAGAGCTCTCTGCTTCATTCACTGACCCAAACGATAACATTAGTCCAGGGTCTCAAACCTCTTTGGACCTCTTTGTAGCAACTAATTACCAAACTCCTCTGTAAGCACACATTATGCCGGAGCTATTGTGCACTACTGCTGTTTTATATTTACATCTCATCCATTTAACTGACATTTTAATCCAAATTGGTTTGCACTGAGCGGGTACTGAAGAGTTCAGAGTAGTGCTCAAGGACAAATACATCAGGTGTTTGTATATAGAACTTAATTACAGTTATAGACATAAAGCGATTAACAACAGGCTCACTGATTCATAAAATCAACAACTTCCAACTGTTAATCCTAAATAAAGACAGTGGAAGAAACCTTGAAAATGGCCTCAAAGGATATCCACTTTTAAGGACAGTCAGGAAAGCATTAGCAGCCAACGGACCGAAAAAGAGGCTCATGGTTGCTGATGTGTCAACTGTTATATTGCTCTGTTGGGACCACTACGCATTCATACTGCAAGCAACACAATCAAGTTGTCAGAATTCTCAATTTCCTGTACATCTGGCGCGACCAGGAAAACTCAGCCAACGCACAGACGATCAACAAGTTTTGCTGGCCACAAAAAAGTTGACCGCAGCTACACTCCTCATGGACACTGGCCGTCAACAAGCAGTCAGAATCCTGATAAATGGATCTGTCTGGCAAGCACAAGTGGAAGAGTTGTTGATGGTCATTACAGTCACTCAAAGCTGTTTGAAGGACTGTAAAACTGTTATTTGGAAGACTAAAGGAAGAATCAACCCCAAAACAAAGGACTGCATCCATTACCGCACCCATCACTGGAGCCAGCTATAATTTAGGATGTTATTTTATGACTTTTATATTTTATGACTGCCTTTTTGTTGACCAAAAGTAGGTTACTTCATGATAGACAACAAAAAAGTGCCATTAAATCTTGTTTAAATATGTTTTATATAAAGATTTAGCTGCACAAGACAACTACAGTAGGAATCAGCCTGTTCTACAACCTACAGCTGGTCAGGATAAAGTGGCACATCAGTCAAGTCACAGTGTGAACGTGCTGTCAGACCACTCAAAGATTTAACGGTTTCATTGTTTTGACATAACATGAGCTGTGTATTTATCACGTCTTGTCATTACAGTGTTCAAATTAACCTGAACTAGCTTCACGGTCCACAGCCACATTACATATCACCGCTCTATCACTGACAGAAGTAAATAAATTATTCACACACAAAAGCAGGGAGAGAGAGACCCAGCGGAAAACTCCCGGGGCACAGTTGCCCCATTTGCAGTTGTGGGAAATCTGTCAGAGCAGGAGTGCCTTCCCTAGAGGGACAGAGGACAAATGACACCCACTCTCTGCATTCAATTACTACGAGAGCGGCCATGGGAGCCAAATCCTGCAGGAGTCCAGGCTTCACAGAATGGAGAGACTCTCACATACACACACACACAGACTTAAGTAGAACTGTCTGCTGCAGTCAACTCCAATTACCACTGTCCACTACTAATGCACAACATGTGAAACTAGAAGAATCATTCCATCTTTTACCCCCCTTCCACAAAGTTACATGTGGATTATGTTTTCATGTTTCTTTGCATAATTCCTAAAAACATAATTTCACAGACTTTAATTGCGAATCACAGCAAATTAGTGGTCACTTTAAATCCCAGTGAGTCCAATACAGTGAAATAAGTACAGCAAATTACTTGAAAAGAAAAAGGCTTTGTGAAAAAAGCACGCCATGTCGGTCTGCCACACATGCCCACAATTATATGTAAACAACCTCAATCTTATTCCAAAGGAATTTTAATACAATATGCAGCATCTTTGATACATCACAAGGAACTGATTTGTTTCATAAACATTTTTGCAAAATGCTCTGCACACTGCCTTCCTGCAAAACTCTGCTGTGGTGTGTCCCCAAGTGACACTAGACATATCCTAGTACAGCACATTATGACACATCCATAATGATAACCTAACCCACACACACCACCTCATTATGTTCTCCGCCTATGCAGGAGACCTCAGTTTTCCTTCCACGGTAGCTCTGTGTGCTCCCTGCGGCCAGCAGTCTATTTCTAAATGGCTGCCGTTGTCAGTGATTCAGCGTAGCAGCGAGCGGGTCAAGGGGTCTGACCTGATGTTCGCACATCTCTCAGCTCCACTTGAGAGGAAAACATTGACCACTTAACCCTGCTCTGCTGTAGCCCGGCTATACATTAGCTCCATGTCACACAGCAGATTCTGAGTGGGTCAAGATCACTGAGTAAGTTTACGTAGATTAATGTTAAAAGAAGTCACAAGTTACTTTCTAATACAAGTCTGAACAAGAAGTAGCGAGCATCAGTACTCTTTTTCAGTGTACTCACATATCATATATCATTATTATGTGCACCTCTCGGGTTAAGTCTTCACAAAGTTGCCCTGAGACACATGTCTACGTGATAGTCCAACTACAATGACTGCATCAGTTTGCATGTGTGGGTGGAGTGAGGCATACAATACATGTGTTTTATTGCCAGAATCTCAGAACATTAGTTAGAGGACAGTAAACTTCCTAAACTGCCCTGGGACAAAACTCTGGTTTGGTAAATATTGCACTAGTTCTGAATACTTTTGGCATTACTGATGAATGATGAAGATGTCTGGTTTGTCTGGCTCAGGGACAACATAAGTGTGGCTGTCACTTTATATAATTAAAAGGCAGAATTGCCTAGCTGTACACAGAGAGAGGGTTATAAAACTTGGTTTATACAAGCTGAAGTGTAATATTATTCTACACAAATCACTTTCAACAACCTACCGAAAGAAGTTGACTTTATAGCTCTATATAAAGGAATTTCTTATACTAATAATTTGATAGGCATCATTCAGGAATCCTGTAAAATAAAAGAGTAGACCAACACCAACTGCCATAACATTTCTGACTTAATATCACACTGTTACTTGTTTGCGTTTCCATTGTGTCGTGAAGTATCACATGTCAAATTAGGATATATTTCATGAAGCCATACAGAGTAGTGAAAGCCAACTGCTGGTGCGGCGCTCTGCTGGATGTTACTGATCCTCCAGCTAAGCCCATGAAGCCGTGCATATATGTGTGTAAGACAATAGCTTCTGTAAAGCACCTCTTGCTGTTATACTGAGCGGGACAGCGAGCTCTGTTTCCACACCTGTTGCCCTGGGCCATAAGGGACAAGCTATCTTCATCGCTCTCACTCTTCACTTTCCAGTGGACTGTGCTTTTGACAAGCTCAGCCATATCATCATAAAAATTCAGTGCCCACGCTGATAAGGCCAACCTATACCTGACTAAACCCAGGGGCTTAGGGACTTGTTCGCATTTCACTGCAGTCCAAGAGAGGGATATGTCATGACTGCATGTGGAGGCTTTCAGAAAAGCAGCACAGAATTATCTGAAGTCAAAAGCAGAAAATAAGTCCACACATTCAAAAGTCGTCATAGATGAGCCTCTCAAGAAGATCGGATGCGAAGATATTTGATTTGGAAGAGGAAACTACCACAGAATCAGGCAGTACACCACATGTTACTGGAACTGAGATGATTCTTGAAGAGCTTAGAGGTCTTTAGTTTGATGTTTAGACCCTAATTTCACCTCACTTTGGCCGGCGTGGGCATCTTTACAGCACAAAATAGTTTTCAGTTACAGTTACAGTGACCTTTTCTTTCTTCTCTAAGTGTTCAACTTTTAAGTCTGAAGTTTCCACTTAGGATTAAACCTGATTATGAAATACGGGTTGAGAGAATGTTTTGCTGAATCTAACATTTTGCAAAGATGAAAGGAAGATGTGATGTAAACTGCCGTTGTGTGTGCGTAAGCTCGCTCCGCAAAGATTGGATCCAGACCTGGCGAGAGAAAAGGAAACCAGGCGTCTTCGTGTTTTTTGGTATTGATTGTAGGAATTAGCAGGGAGGAGACAACATGCCCTCAGGTTGGGAGAGATGAAGTTGTCCTAAATTATTGCTGAACAACTTTGAAGTTGTATCATGGAACTGTTGGAGGCCAGCTCTCCTTTTTTTTGCTTCTTTTTTCAGTGCAAAAAGACACAGCATGATAGAGTATAATTCAAACCATCTTTAATACAAACCACAGAAGCATAAATAATTGAATAAAATCGGCAGTGGTTTTTTGAAATGCACCAGCAAATAAGTCTACAACATTTTTTCTCTCTCTTGGACCCATTCTAAGAAGTCTAAATCCTGTGGTGGGGAAAGAAGTGAAGGAGACTGAGACTCTGGTTTTGGCTGGCTCTAAGTGGGCCTGGCTTGCATGTGGCTGGGAGGAACCAATGCCCTGGCAAACCATGTGGAAATACTGTGCATCAAACACCAACAGGGCCCATATAACACATAAGTTTCTAGCCTGGCATATGAACACACACATTTAGCTTTTAGTGTGATTGTTCATTCATGCAGTGCTTGTCATGAATCAGAAAGTTCAGATCAGGCTAAAATATATAAAACCTTGGATCATTTATGAAGGGATCTCCCAAAAGAAAATAGGTCTAGCCAATATTTAAATGCAGAAGTTAGTCTTTGAGGAACTAAAGTAATATCCAAAAAGAAAATGAGGTATTATCTGCTCCTTAAATCTACAAATGAGAAGTTTAAGCATTGTTGAATTCAAATTATTTCTAGCTAACTTTGCAGTTGGATCTTTTTTTCTCTCCAGGTTTTGGGGGGTAAATGATTTAGCTCACTCTGGGGGGCAGGCGGGCTCATTAATTGATCTTTAACCTTAGAGTGAGAAACCAAAACACTGGCTACAACAGAAACAACATTATTAAGGCAGGCTGAGCAAACTTAGACATTAACTGCACTTCTAACAAAGAAGAGGGCCACCACACACCTCACATCTGTCACAATAAAATGATTTGCAATTATGTTATTACTTAAGTGATAATTTAATTAAACCTTTCATCATCAAAAGCAGAGCAGACTGCACATCACTTACGCTGTTGTCACTCGACCCTGACACAGGGTAGACTGTCCAGCCCAGCTCCGCTGTGGCTGTGGTGGAGTCCATGAGTGTCTCTGTGGAGAGAAATAAAGAAAGTAGGTGGTTAGAGCATCTCCTGACAACGGCCTGGAAACCACTTGAGTATTTAGAAGTGTTTTGAGAGACAGAATATAATGTTTAGTCTAAAAAATGAAGAGAAGAAAACAGTGAAAAATATCCACTGAAAGATCCCAGAGCCAAAATACTGATGTCTTCACCAATACTTCAAAACTCATATTCAAAGTTTAAAATGATGAAAAGCAGCAATAAAGAAGAAATACATAAGAATAAATAAATACTGCATTTTTGCTTCACAAATGGCAATTTGTACATACAGACTATCTGAGTTTATGGTTGTAATTAGTGCACCTCAGGTTTAGGCTATTATCTAAACTGCCATCATAGTGAATAAGTCAATTAACTGGTGAGTGAATCAGCAGAAAAATCAATCAGCAACAATTTTGTTGTTTTTTATGATTTTGATTTTAAAATCACATTGGGCTTTGTGAACTTTCATGACATTTCTGCTGTAGAGGCACACATTGATATAATACATGTGTTAACATATGGACAGATAGCTAAAAGTTTCCCAACAGGTCAGACACATCCTGGTCTGCATACTAGCTCTGTGGGGAAAACAACAAGCTGGAGGAGCAAATTTCCACAGAGCAGAGAAGGGGGCCACCCTATATGCCATGGAAAGAAACACCTCTGGTAATTGGGGTCAAAGAGAATGTGCCTCCTGTCTGTCATGAGGTCCTCAGTGGCACAAATTCCTCCAGCCCAACTCAACTGTCTGCCATACGCTCACTGAACCGCTCATAGGTGTCACCTTCCTTCCCTCCTTTTCCGTACCCTCTGTACTTGTGCCCTCGTGCCCTCTTTTCCATCCCTGACATCCTTTCAGCTACTCTGTATGTAACAGAGGTGCGGGTCTAATGAATTTCTCCTGCTGATTAGGCTTGTGTCAGTCTTGCTTTCCAGTGTTGAGCTGTGGCAGATGGAGAGAGCATTCATCAGGTTTGAGGCGTCAGCTGCAACCCCAAAATGCCACAGAGGGATTTAGAAAGCCCCTCGCCAAACACGGCTACTAAGCTTAGCATAAGTCACAGCCAGTGACCGTAATGCAGGCCTGGGGAACAACTGCATGCTGCAGTTACTTCATTAATGCTGCGATATGAACTGACTGAATTGGTGCTAATAGTGTGGCTTAATTGAAAGTAGATTCTAGTGAAGAAGAAGAGCCCCAGAAATCAGATAACATGCTCTTACTACAGGTAATGAGTGGGAGAAATCAAAGACAGAGGATCTGAAGTTACATCTCACTGGATTTTGTTTAATGCTCGCCACATACCCAGCTCTGTACCAGCATGCAGGATTTTTTAGAGACTTCCAGTTGTTTCATAACCCTGGATTTCCTCTGATTTATATTCCAGCGAAAGCCACAGCTTTTAATTAACAGGCTCCACACGCATTGGTTTATTTCAGGGCCTTCTGCTGACTTTCTGCATCTCAGCCATACTCACAAGGCATAATACTAGATTTCACATCCTATTCAGTTATCACAAAGCCCAAATCGTATAATTAGGCAGATGAGACTGCAATTGAGCAGCTATTGATAACCTTGTGTGTGACTCAGAGCCGAGCAGCCTACATGGGTGTTAGGCATTGCAATGGTAATTATCCCCCATAATGATAACGATAATTAGTGGAGGAGTAAAGTGAGAATAATGAACCCCCTCTGTGGTGGTTTAGGGAGTGTTGTGGGGGAACAGGGAGCGAATTTCCCCAGGAATGTTAACACAGACTGGGTGACACCCCACCCCTTTCTCCCCATCCTACTCTCTCTCTCTTTTTCTGTCTCTTGTCACACTTCTGTTTATACCCACTCTCTCTTGCTCTCCAGCACTCATTCCTTCCTCTCAATAATTTTCTCTTCACTGTTTCTCCCGTCTGGCTCCTTCTCACCTCTTCCCTCTCTCTTTCCCTCTCTTTCATGTTCTGTCTCTCTCCTGCTATCAGTGGCCTGCATGCTGGACAAGTAGTACCTCACCCTGAAAGACTGATCACTTCTCTTCCTCCTGCTGTCTACACTTCACTTCTGGCAGCCACACAGATTCATTACCTCCCGCGGAGCAGAGCAGCACATAGCTCACCACTGTCAGCCACCGCCTCGTTCTCAGCCTGAACCCCCAACCGTGGCAGAGCATGGCTGCTCAGCAAGACCCGTTGGCTATTAATCAGGAGGACAGGGTATAGAGGTTCTCGTCTGAGTCCAACCGCAGGAATCACTTCTTTTTGTTTTTCCTTGCGTGTCTACGATGTGAGTATTTGAATTTTACCGCTCATGGGACAGGCACTGATGTCCTCTGAGAAAGAAGCTATAGACAAACTGTCCCACTGCTCACATCTACTGTGTTTATGGATCAGTTACAATCAGCACCATGTGGAAAAATAACAGCAGGGCTGAGAGGGCTGACGACAGACCAATACTCACAGAAAAAATCAGGTCACAGAAAAGCAAACATTCTTGAGGCACTGTTAGGCAGCAAAAAAGTTATATTAAACTCCTTTAATAGGTCAGGTAATAAAATGACTTAAAGGCTTGGACCTCACAGGATCTCCAGCAGGGCAGAAACAGCGAAAACAGATTCATTACACCTGGTACTCTTTACAAGTAATACGCCGGTAATTAATGTAGAATACCAGGTGTAATCAATCTGTCAGCCACTTCAATTAAGGTGTATTAATCAAGGTGTATAAATTTGAAACCATTGTACCTGATTAAATAAAGGCTTTTATAATAACTTTTTACCTAAAGAACATTTCCCTTGCTTTGACCAGCTTTTGCAACTTCAAGATGTGAACTTACTGCATGTGAAACTGATCTGCTTTGTTTTAGGACTCTTTATTTTTAGTGCTAACTGAAAAGATTTTCATATTGCAAAAAACACAGTTTATTTGCAAAAAACACAGTTTATTTGCAATGTAATAAAACTGGTGAAAATCCTTTTGTTTTTACCCACACAGTGGTCATCAGCAACTTATTTGCACTTTCTCCCATTTTTCTGTTTTATGAGCTGTGTTCAAAGCAAAACAACCTTGTTACTGTGACTATGGTGATTAGTGTCTCCTTTAAGAGGGACAATCATCTGTAACCAATTCTAGTTTTTTGCAGTATATCCCATTAAAAACTGAAAACAAATTACTTTTTCTCCATGATTTATTAAAATAAAAGATTTTTATGCTTGCTCACGCTCAGAATAAAGCACCACGTCTGGTGCTGTGTGCAGCTCTGTTTGTAGTGTGAAGGACTTTCACGACAGCAGAATGTGATGTTCATGAGGACGCAGCTCTAAGATCTGATGACAAAGTGCAGCCTCTCAATTTCCCACTTACAGCGGTGAGTGTCTCTGCATTATTTGTGTGGCGATGGAGAGTGATGCATGTAAGTGTTCTAACTGTTTAACTGAGCTCATGGGAAAATGACCTCTACACTGGCGGTCAGCAGCAATACTTCACTGACTGCACAGACAAAGTTGACATGTTTTTAATTATGAAACATTTATGTGCAAACCATAATATCTATTTTTTGATAAATACAGAGAGTATTAACAATATGATAGTAAATAATTAAAGCCTGGGTGTCTTTTTTTTCCTTTTTTTTAAAACTTGATACCCTCGACTGCAGAGGTGACTATGAATATGCAATGAGACCTAGGAGTCTAAGAAAAGCCTGCTAAGCTGAGAGTGCTTCCTCCAACACTTCCTGAGACTAAGGAGAGTGTTTAGTGCTGATCTGAGAGAGAGCTCTCCAGTGAGAGGCTGTCTGAAGTGACAGGAGGGGGGAGAGGAGGAGGGGGAGGTGGAGGAGGAGGGGGGCTGTGGTACTACAACAACACTCCTCTTCTCTAAGAGGGGTCAATGCTGCATCTCAGCTTTCTAAAGAAAGCAACAGCATTTTCAATGAGGGATACAGAGAATAGCTGTTCACAGAAAAGACATTTCAGCTCTAACAACCACAGCGACTTAGAAGATATACATTTTATACAAATACAAAGACTTCAGACTCAAAAGTAATCTGCAAGCCACTGTGTTCCAGCATTAATAAATGAGCACAACAGAGGATATTGAGGGTATCTCTCCACACAGCATCAACATGCTGTGTATGCTGCATTTCCCATCATTCACTGTGTATAAGATGTATTCATCCATTTACTTTTTCTGCACCAGGAACTGTTTTCTCTTGGATATTTTATTTCTTCTTCCTGCCAGCCTGTTTCTCAACAGTTGCAGTTGGTTTACGATGGTGACTGACCATTCATTCTTTGTCCAAAGGGCATGGAAATCAGGGTTTGACAGATGGATGGCCAATTAGTTAGAGCGAACAGACAGATTTCTGCAGTCTGAGTGATGGATGGAAACTTTCCACACTGCCATGAGTAATCCCTCAACTAAACTACACCTTCCACCACATACACCTTTTCCTCAGGAAAAGAACACAAGTGCAGCTTTCCAAGCAAATTAACATTACTCGTCTCTCTATCACAAGTGTATACATGTTGATACGTGCATGTGCATAATTATATAGTTAAATGGCTGACTTGAGATATTTTTCCTTGGCTCTCTTTTTCCCAGCATGAAGAACCCAATTTGACAAATTGCTTTGCAACTTATTGCATCACTGTTCAGGAAAAATCCTGCATATAAATAACTTTGACATGGTAGCTCAAACCAGAATCAAAGAGAATATACCAATTTTCTAACAAAGTATCCTATATTTAGGGCCTACAGTTTAATGAGGATATTTTGAAGAAGCAATTGACCTCCAAAACAGCGTGAAGAAGCTCGGAGGCATGACTTCTTTTTATCTTTATCGCCAGCGGAACTGTAGCCTCTCCTCACTGTGGAACAAATCCCTCAACATTCAATTTAACATCGACATAAACCACATATGGTGCTTTCCATTGCTGTGATAATGTCAGCTAGCAGGGCTAAAAAGCAGCTAAACATTTTCCCCATAAAAGCCATGCTGTGTTCAGTTCAGTTTAACCACTGCTGAAGGGTGCATGTGCATTTACTTGTGTTTCACTAAACACCTGAAACCACAGCATTTGATGGGAAATGTGGGAAGATTGTGGTATGCACTGCAGTTGCGGAGTAACATGAGCAAGCTGTTCATTGTGCTAAAAACAGAACCCTATATAGTGGACCCAGCACGGAAATCTGCCCAGATTAAGGGGCAAAGCAATGATATACCCCTGAGGGAGCCAGTGCAAGTGCAGAGACATGATTCATGGCTATAATGACGGACAGGGCTACTGTATGGCCTGTTGGAAAGAATAACAGTCTGTTTCATTTAGAGGTAAGAAGTGGATGGAGCCCCCAGTCTAGAGAAACTCAGCTCAACTTATCTGTCAGCACAAGCTGGGCCCATTAAGGTACAGTAGAGCTCCCACCACTGTCACATAACAGCATATCCCTGTGTGTTAAATGAATTCTTAATCCCACTTTTACAATGAAACAGGGGCTTTGTGGACTACGTGGCACTGGCCCAAACCCCAGAAACGCAGCTTTTTTTTTTTCTTTCGTTTTCAAGGCTCAAAGGCAAACTGGCACGCTGCCCTGGGTATCCAGGGAACTACCCAGTGTGTCACTGGTGAGACATCACTGTGTCAGGGAGATTTATGTGCTGTGGAGGTTATTGTTGGGTCCTGAAAAGGCAAGTTTGGAGCCGGGATGATGATGTAGGTGTTTCGGGGAACGATGAGGTGGGGCTCAAAGTTCAGCCCCACCTCACCAAGTCTGCAGAGCGGTGTGTTTTCTGTGGCATGGAAAGATGAGGGGAGGAAGCTGGGTAGTTGATTTTGGCAGAGGGTGGTGCAGTCTGAAATATGGTACCACACACACAAACACAAGCGCACAGAAAGTAGAGAGCTCTCAGTGCAGTAACTGTTGACAGAATGATACAGCATGGCGTTCCCAGGGGCCTCGAGCAGGATGTACGACAGTAATCCCTACACTGCCGAGCTGTGTTATCAGTCAGTGTAACTTAACTTGTCAGCAAGGCCAAAGAGCAATGGCCAAAAACAAATGTAAGAGAAACAAAAACTACTACTTGACATATGACTGAAAAACTGTCAGGTCCTCTAATTGGACTGGAAGTTTCTTTAACTACTCATCCCAGGGATTTACTTTATTATTCTGATGATGCAATTCAGTGTAATCTCATCTGCTGTCCAAAACATTCAATAACCAGATACTGTATTGGTTGCTGCATCTTTAAGCCCTGTGTTGTCCTCTTTTCTAAGAACAGACATTTGTATATTCATAACAGCAGATGTTTTTTTTTATAGCTTTAACCTTGCTCAGCTAGTATCATAGGTAATCATTCCCAATTAGACTAGCCCTTTTTCCAAAAACTGCTGTTGGAAAAGTTAGGGAGTGTCTTATATTTGGGCCAATAAATCCAGAACAAAAGATACTGAAGATCACCTTTTTTTCTGATCAGAGGACTCTACTAGATCAATGCATGAAAGCTCTGTAAAATATAACAGTTCAGTGCAGTTTAGCCCAAAAGCTAGCAGGACCAATTACTTTTTCAACAATCCACTATTCCATGGAAGACTGAACGTTATTCTTTCAGTTAACTTTCACTGTCCTAACTCACCTTGAGTTACAGCGGCCCATTGTCATGCCAATCATCTCAATGTATAGCTTTTCTTTCCATGCATTAAGATGTGTTTTTGCTATTAGCAACACCTGTAGGTGTACCATTAGTGTCGTTTCACCATTAAAATGTAGTTAGTTCTGAGTGACACCATATTTCACAGCAGAGAGACATCAATCTAAGCAATAAATTGCGAGCGGGAACAGTCACCTGGCCAAGCATAAGCTGTGTGAAAGAAACCTGGCTAATAACACAGGCTAGAGGATTTATAAGTACGCTTTCCATATTTCCCGAATCCCCGACAACCCACCGAGACCTGTTTAACAGATCAGTACATTTTAAATTTTGCAGTGGAAAATTCTGTAAAATGGGTCCCACATTTTTATAAGCAGCAGCTGAAGAGAACACGCATATGATCCAAAAAAGAGGCCGTACAAAGTGACATTCATCTATCCATCCAATCATGTTTAAGTGCTGTATGAGCACTGTGATGTTCATCTATGAGTGCGAGTGGAAATACCTGCAGCAAAGTTAGACAGGGATGTACAAATCACTTTTCATCACAGTGACAGCTTTTCAGATACCACCACTAATTGACTTGATGGAAATAATCATCACAACCCTCCCACGCTTTGCCTACAAGCCATTAGTTAAAAGTGGATGATTAATAAAATGTACATAGCTCATGTAAGTGCATGAAGGAATCCTTTATTTCATGGATGTGTGGTCCCTGGCTTCACATGAGGGATTTTGTTCACTCTTACTCTCTTCTTTTTCATTTTCTTGGTCTCTTTCACTCCCTCTCCCTGCTCCTTGATTAGGCTTGGTAATGACAGAGCTAGGGGCCCTGTAGGAGCAGTATGACCATGATATGCTTGTACTGGTCCAAAAGACAAGATGTTCCCCCCAGCTTAAAATACACTCCACTGGAAGTGGGGGAGCAAAGGGACTCATTTCCCCCTCCTAATTTGTCCTACATGAGATGATGTCTGCGGTAGTCAAGGGAGCAGCTATCTCCATGCCAACAGTTTTGATTGGCAGCTCTGGCAAATTGTGGGTTAGTAGAGGAGGTGGGTGACACCAACTGAAAAGTGTGCAGGGAGATATAATTCAAGAAAAAGCACTTTGGAGAGGAGACTGATAGGTGCCGTCTGGCTGTTTTTCAGCACCCCAAGAGTTCAACTTTAGTTTGAAAAGGAAATAGGAGTTTGTGCACACATCAGCGTCTATGCAAATTTGAGTGAAAGATGGGTTCCTCCTTTTATTGTGACGGCTTGTCCTTGTTTGGCTGATAAAAGGATTCACCCTCTATTTGATATCTAGTCAAACTTCATCCTCCCACATAATATGTGCCAAGGCAAGTCATTAAAGTCTGATAAACAAATCCATTTTATGACCTATTCTACATCCTTTTAAAGAGCCTTTCATCCTCTGAAAGATCCTTTAAAACCTGCTGTAAATTCCTGCACAGAGGCTCTGGATCCTTATCATTTGAAGTTTGGTGATAGGATTGAACTGTTGACCTGCAAGCAGTGCTGCCTCCTGGCAGAGCTGCATTTAGTTCAAAGACTAAAACACATCAATGAACAAAGCGTCCATCAGTGTTTAAGTCAGACAGGGAATCCTACACACTCATTTATGGCAGCAAGTCCTAAAATTGTAAATGTTCAGGACAAGGCGGTGTGTAGAAAACTGTTTTAGAGAGTAGATCTTGACATATTTGAATCTGAGAGCTCTTACTGGGAAGGAGATATAAGCCTGTGAAGTATATTTGTCAATGTGGTTTCAATATTTTCCAAGAAAAATCACAAATATTATAACTGGAGATATTCATGACCACAAATACCCCCAAAATACCCCAAATACACAGGGATTGTTTTCTTATCAAAGGTCTGGTAAAGGATGCATTGTGAATGTAGAAAGTTTTTATTGTAACATGCAATTTGAATACTAACAGCCAGCGTCTGTAACAAAACATTTGTGAAGCCCACTATGTCCTGACAAATCAGTGATCCAATAAACTGCACAAGTTGGACTCTGATGGAGGAATATTCACAAGGAAAGAAACTTAAACAGCATTGTACAGCTCCCTGCTGCAGTCCCACAGCTGTCTGCTAAACCAAGAATATTCATGGAAATGGAAATGACAAGAAAGCTCTTTCCACTTTTCTTATTTTACAGGGAAATATTCTCTTTCTATTACCACTTCAATATCTCCAAAGTGCAATGGATCAAATAAAAGATAACCACCATTATGTCCTTTTTTGTTCGAATAGACCAAAGATGAGAAGCAATATAACTCAGTGTGACCTCCAATAACACCAGTGATATCTAACCAGCAAATCATCACACAGAGAAAACACCTTTTAAGGTTTATGTGCTTGACACAGTGGAGCCGTCTTACAAATTTAGCTGTATTTAAGCCCTTAAAGCTCAACTTTCAGTTACTCCATTTGAACCAGACTTATATATTTAGCCATATTAAGCCCTTTAAAGCTTGAATTTCAGTTGCTCTATTTGAGACATATCAACACTGTTCAAAGATTTACCAACACCCCGCTGCTGCAAATGACAACTGAAGACCGCAGCATGAGCTTGACAAATTAGTTTTGCATGTCATCATATATCAAACAAATCTGTCTCAAAAAATGCCTGACACGCCATGCCTTCTTTTTTTTCCCTCAGGTTTGGTTTCTGTGTCAAGTACTAGGGGAGAGAGTTAAAAAGATCCTTCGACTTGCTTGTGTTTAATGATAAATGTGACTCATCTGGAGCTGTAAATATTTCATTGAATCAAAATAAACGAGCAGTTGCTCCTTGCTGCAAAACTGTGTGTATTTGTCTCCGGCTAAGTTATGATTACAAGCAATCACAGATGCGGACAAGGACTTGTGAGCCACACTTGTGAGGATATTTTGTTCTGAAATAATCAGCTTTCAGGGAAATCGAGCTGTAATGAAATTTACAGCAACTTCACTGGTGCAGTCAGGAAACTTGCAAAATTTTTAATTATAGCTACAATGATAGATCAGGTTTCTTGTCCCTCTCTTTCGATAGCTCATGTACTGTATACTACTGAATGTACAACTGCCTGTTGACCTTGCTCTAGACACACAGACACTCCTTCACATTGCCACGCTCATGCTATGACACATCCCTATTCATACACACCTCATTGTGTTGGCAGGCCATTATGAAGTGCATGTATTGTTTACTGTGTGGCTATGTGTATATGTTGTATTACCTCGAACTAAAGTAAGTTTACATAGTTGTTTACAAGGTACTGATGAATTGCAGTGACTGCTGAGTGTTTTCCCAGGAGTGAAAATGAAAAATACAATACGGTATTTACCGGTAACTTTATTTTGGCCTTGAGAATAAATGGCTGAATAATAAACACCAGTGTGTAATACATTGTGGGAGATGCAGTTGTGTCTGGTGCACCAGTTCTGTCAACACCACAAACAGAGGAGGACAGAAAGCATTTATTGGCTACGTGGAATGCTTTGTGGCTGTTGCTTCAATTGTGAATCACAAAAGTGATATCATCTTTCAGTGACATTTTATGATTGTAAATGTGAAAAACCTCCTGTTCGCACCTTTGTTTTTCTTTCAGTTGAGATACATCAGAAAAATCAGCGAGAAAATCAGTATATCTTTTTAATGAGAACTGCGATAAAATCTAAAATTGGCATGCTACTTATAAAGAATTCGACGTGTGTTCAAGCACATCTGCAGTATGAACAGGCAGCAACTGAACATCATCTCATCTTTTCCAAGATTTCACCATTACTGTCATAATATGAGCAAAGAAAAACAACCCCGGAGTGCATTCTGTTAAACTGGCAATACATTTGATTGGTGACGCCTCCACAAAAAGATTCATCTGAGTCAATGCATAAATCAAACGGACCTCTGACATCCCAAAATGATTCAAATTAGTCATTCGACCATAACTAGTTTTCTCCTCTGTTTCCAGGTGTTACATTTCCTGCCGAAGTGTCAAGCTGAGGAATTTGAACAGTGTTATTGATGTGTGAGAGCATCCCAGGGTCAAACCAGGGGAGCTGATCTCATGCCAGTCGATACAGCCAGCCTGCCAAGAAAGTCAACACATCAGAGTTGTTTCTCTGTCTAGGCAGATATCGCAGCCCCTAAGCCCTTAACCCTCACACACCTCACAGGCAGACACACGCACACACACCACACACCAGCCCCTCCACCTCCCAGATGTCCTGCTAGTTAATCAATGGCGCGGTGTACTTAGCCAACATATTTTCTCACTTCTTCGGTCGCTTGATGTTAGGGGCAGAATAATACTTAAGACAAGAGGCTTTAAATTATGCATGCGCATTAAAAAGCGATGAGGTAGGCACAGAAAAGGGAAGATGCTCTATGCGGTTCAGCAACTTTCAGTAAAATAGTGTCGTTACGGATGATACGGTATTATCATCAGAGGAGAGGGAGGCTAGATGTAGGGCTGTAATAATGTGTATTAATGGGTATCTTTACGTGTGTTTTACAACGCCTGCAGTCATGTAGGAATGGTGAAAGAGGAGTAATGATTTATTCTCACTTAGCACACCATAGACACTATGTCTGGACTCTTCTTTCTTAATTTATCTCCCTTTCTCATCTCTCCCTAGCCTCCCTCTCTTTCTCTCTCTTTCCTTTTTCCTCCATCACTCTCTCCCTTTCTCTTTCCTACTACCCACCTCCTCTCGCCTCCTTCATCCCATCTCCGCTTTACCTCATATGTTTCCTTCCTGCCACCCCGACATTACTTTATTACATCGACAAGACGCCCCATTTTCGTCCCCTGTGCTCTGTGACCCGGGGAGGAGGCAAGCATACCTCCTAAGAGCCGTGACTGTTTAACTATCGCCACCGCTGTCCATCCCCACCCTGCCTCTCATGATGGGGACCACACATTTCACTGCAGAACAAGGCTGGGGGAGTTAGGTGGGGGGGATCACACAGGAGGTAAGGCACATTGGTGGATTCCAGGCCTGTGAGCTAGCTCCTCTCCCTCTGGCTTTGGAAGAGTTATGGTGGGGTCACGACCCCCCAGAGGTCTATAAAGCAGAGAATGGGAGGCAGTGGAAGGCAGTGCCTCAGCCATATGCCTGCCTGCCTGGCTGCTGCACTACTGGGACCATTACTGCATCCAATCACACAGACACAGAGCAACAGGCCTCAGAATAACCCAAATATCACTTACAGTACAGGCACCCCTAAAGCCCCTGCAATCAACATCCTCTTAATCACCGAATGCACGGCACAGTGGAAATTGTGTTGGCGAACCATTAAGGCACCTTAAGGACCTTCTGTTAGTCAAACTAACATACACTGGGAGATATTGGATACCACTGGAGCACAAACAGAGAGCTAATGGTTTCATGGCGGTCAACTGAGAATGAGCTGAAGACAGAAACCAAATGAGAGTAGGAAGAGAAAAAGTGAGAGGGAGAGAAAAGATAGAAGAGACTCAAGCAAAGCAGGACAGCACTGCTGCACAGACTCTGTTTATGTGACGGGGAGAAAAAAAAAACAGACTTATTTCCATGACCTGTGTCTGTCCTCACAGCCTTAAAGGCTGTATCCCTCATCACCAAATCAGGGCCAGAAGCAGCAAATGAAACTGTTTAAAGTGTATTTTTAAAGAAAGTCTCCGCGGACAAAACGAGGTCATTTACCATTTTATTAGAGTGACAAGAAGTTCAATTACTGAGTGCACAAGAACACAATGATAAATGTTATGAATCATATTAAATTATAATAATTAACTTGAGTACTTGTTTAACAAAATCATAACACCTTTACAAGCAGGCTCATCAATATTTTATGAGTAGGGCACTCTGCAGCAAAACTGTACTCTGTGTCTTTGAGAATATGTCATATACACACAAATCTATATTTCCAGGGAGGCGGCGACTTGTTGGTCAGAGGCAGCAATCAAAAAAGTTTTGAGTGGTACTGGGGTTCAGTGTGTTTCTCAAGGGTACTTTAGTACTTTGCCTAAATGTAAGGTCAACATGGACAAATAAATAGTAACAGACATTGGGAGGAAAGTGAATGATAGGCACAATAAGAACCAAAGAATTCCTGAATCACCCTCTTTGGCCTTAAAATCCAAATATAATCTCACACAACAAAAGTCTGAGTGTGCCAGGCCAGCTCTGACTAAACTTAAGATACCTGGCTTTTAAAATATGAATTTCCCATTATTAGGATGCTGTCCTGTGCAGTAAGAGGCATAACAAGTTGCCCCAGTCTATCTGTCATGTGGCATTATGTCAGGAACAGGAAGGTGTAGACCAGACTTAGCTTTTCTCCCATAAACTCAGATAAATGTTTGCATTACAACCTGCAAGGTAAACAAACAGTGTCTGGCTCAAGTTAAGTCCAAAGATGCTTTGTGGTTCTCTGTGGAATGCAAAGTCCTTCTTTGCTCTGAAGCAGCGAGCCCTCGGTCTGTTTGTTTTGTAGCCATTACAGCCACTTAGCCTGACAGAGCACTCTGTTTCCCTTATCTCCAGAACAGCTAAAACGCATAAGTGTTTTCAGCGTCTGTTCGACCTTGGGTTTAACTCCTATCACTGTGTTTACTCGTGACACAGATCAAAGACAGATTGCTTTTGAGCGAGTGGTCTTAAAAGAAAAAAAAGGAGCGGCAAACTTCTGTCTGTGCATGACTTTATGGTTTCATTCCAATGGGGAAAAGACAAAAGGCATATTTCAGCACCGGGGGTCGCCTCTGACATGTGAGCACAGGAGGAAGATGTCCAAACAGAACTTGTGGAGAGTAATGGCAACAGATAGTGCTGCCCAGTAGAGGGAGGAGAGAGAAGAATATTTGTCTGTTTGAGTGATCTGCCTGGCGTGGCTCAAAGTCGAAAAGCAAAAGCCTTGTCAACGTCCTAGAGCAGCTGCTTGCTGCTATGGTAACTGGCCAGCAGGGCGCTGAGGTGTGATGGGCAGCATGTCATTAACAGCGAGGGATGACTCCATTCCCCCTCAGTCAAGATAAGACTGCCCTGTAGGAGCAACGGAGGGAGTCGTAAAGGAAGCTGGTTATCAGAAAGGAGATAAACCTGTTGAGCTACACGTTCACGGGCAGTGCTGTCTCACCATGCAGGTATTCAAGGCTCCATAACTCCACAGAAGAGTTTGATTTCCTTTCTAAACAATGCCATCTGGGCTGCATTACAGTCAACAGCAAAAGCTAAATCTGAGGTTGTTCCACCTGGTTTTGTTTTGGCTGTAGTGTTAAAACTAAAATCAAATCTGCAGTTCAAAACAAAAAAACTTCCAACACTGGGTCTATTCTTCTCCTAAAGCACAGACAGTTTATTGAAACGTATGACGAACTTGTTTTGCTCTCGGTCACCAGCAACAAATTGTATCTGAAAGCGCCGTACTTCATCTGTTTAGCTAATAAAGTTATTCCATAACGGTTTCACTCAAAAACAGTCTTGTTCTTAGGAAATGACTAGACATTACTGAGGGGATTTTTGTAAGGCCAACAACCTAGGCAGATAAAAGGGAATATGCAGAAAATCAGACGGCGTCACACAAGTTAAATAGTTATGTTTCAGACTGAAATATGTGGAAGGGCATTTCTAAGGCCTTTGAAAGTAGAGATCTTCACAGGTTGTCAACGCCTACATGCCATGAAATATATGTTCATGTATGTAGTGAGTGTTCCAAGTATGTGCATAATGGTGTGTTACTCAGCTTCAAGGGTATTATAAACTAGGTTCAGGAATCTGTTCTTTCAGAGTATCACATAGCTTCATCAAGGAATGGGAATATTATTTAAACTCAACTATCAACAATTTTGTTTGACAATTTGAGTCGGCAGAGACAGTTACTCTGTGGGTTTTGATTTGAGTTTGAAAAGCCATTTGTGTGTGAAAGAGCAGGAGACAGGATGTGTGTATGCACCCATGTCTTTTCACTCTGGAAACTTTTTAAATGGGATCTTACAAAGCCGCCTGATAGAAAGGCATCAACAGGTGGCAGAGAGGAACACTGAAGACAGGCACAAAAGTGAAACAATAATGCTGCCAGGAGAGAGTCTTGAAAACCTTACAGAACGAGTGCAGACATGGGAACTGAAAGAAAAAAAATGATAGATACACATAGATAGATGGAGTGAAGGATTGAGCCAGCTGAAGCACAGAGGGACTGATTCACAGGCGTGGTGAGCGGTTGGCATGCTAATCAAGCCTGTATGTGGTTGCAGGCAGGGTGAGAAGCGGGTGCATGAAGGGCCTTCACAGGCAGTCATTTGCCAGCATTCAGCTCCCATCAATATCAGGACCGATTAATGAGGGACTAGAGGGGAGAGCAGGGAGAGGGCAGAGAGGACTGGAGGGAGGGGGGCAACGGCCAGGTGTCGGAGGAGGCACAGAATGGGAATAAAGAGGGCGCGGGCAGTGATCCGCGAGGAATTCCAGCCGGGCGGCAACAAGAGTGGTGGGGGGTGGCTGCTAGTCGTGCACTGCAAAAAATGATCATTAAAAGTTGCACTTGGTTCTATTTTTCTTTTTTTTTTTTAAACAAACTCATATCATATCAGTTCAAATCGTAAAATGAAGCAGCAACACAAAATAGCGAAACAAGCCATAACTGAGTCAACAAAGAGCTGTTTCTCCTGAATAAAATGCTGTGTTATGCACATACAAATTTACTATGAACATTCCTTCTTCTTAACAGCAGTGTTTGGTAAAAGCGATCACAGACTGGCTGGGTTGGCAAAAGTATTGTACTATGACATCATGTCACATGATATCTGGGGATTGAAGTTGAAATTTTGGAGGACTATGAACCTGTGAAATTGCCAGGTGCAGTTTTAACAAGTCAATCAATCAAGTACTCCAACACAAAGCTTAAAAAAACATGTACATCTTTAAATAGTGTTCAGTGTTGAGTTAAAAACAAAGAATTTTTACTTGTGTTCTGTTTTGGTCAACAATTTTATCAAATCAAATAATGCTGTCAGCAGAAAACTCTGTTTCTTCCAAGAAAATGTAATTTAAGCAAATCTTTGGATAAAATGGACAGATGAAGCCTCAGGTAGCAAAGAGGCAGTCTTTTATTGGTTCTAGGAAAAATAAAGAGTGTATCAGATGATGTGACAGATTAAGGTTTTTTGTGCAGTGTGGAAGATACTGATAGAAAGGCATAAGATAAAAGAAGGGGAAGTAAGGCTTAATGTGCGAGTGTGCGAGTGTCTGTGTGAGGCCCTTTAATGTTTTGGGAGAGCGGTATAAAGGCTAAAATCATGTTTAGACCTTGAATGGCGCGCCTCCCCCAGAGGAAAAGGTCCCGGTATAGATGACAAAGGGTCGTGTTCTTTTAGGCATCTGCAGTTTCCGAGGTTGTGTTTTATTGTCGGTCATGCCTGTTGTGCACGTGGGTGGCCACGCATTGGAAGCGTGCACTTAGAGTTATGGGTGGACTGTGTATATGCATTTACACATATAGGTGTATGCATGAGTGAATGTGTATGTGGGTTTAGTGCATGTGTCTGTGTGCTGAGTTGATGTGTGTGTGCCTGAGTAGACTTGTATGTGTGTTGGCACAACAGCAAGGCATTAGCGCAAAGTGGTTTAGCATGTGTGTGTGTGTGTGTGTGTGTGTGTGAGAGAGAGAGAACTGTGGGCCCTGGAGAGCAGGGATTTCGGGGGGAACCGCGAGGGGGAGGGACAGCCCCAGAGTCATCGTCCCCCCCTTCATCCCTTTGCTCATGACTCGCCAGGTCATGTGACCACTGGTTCTCACAGGGGACAGTCGGAAACAAGAGGGCAGCGTGTTAGGGCCGCATGCCTGTTTCATTGTTTGTGCGGGGTGCCTCACTGCTGAATACAGACAAATCAATCCTGAAACATCAGCATCAACCCATGAGCGCAAACTGGACTGGAAGAGGCAGGACAGAGGCAGCACTGTGCAGACTGTTTCTCTGGGAACTGACTCAACAGCAGTGGAGAGTATTTCCTCCTCATTTATCTGTCTGTATGCCTCCTCTGTCTCTGGCTCTTCATTTGTCTGTTTCTGTTGTCTGTTTCTCATGGCAGAGACAGAAAGGAAAGCATGTCTCCCTCTGTCTTTCTTTGTCTCTCCCAACAGTTCTGTATTCGCTCAGAGCAGGTTGTAAATCCAACAACGACTATAGGTGCTACATGTAAAAAAAAATGCCAAATGGGGGTGTAGGAATACAAAGTGCTAATTTGATATCCTCCAGTTATATCTCTGGTCAGACGCCCAGCACTTGAATTCCTTCCCTGACTAAGTGTAAGAAAGCAAGAGAGCAGTATATCAAGACATGCAGTATTACCAAGGGTAGCATTAAAAACCTTGTGATATGTTATTAAAGGTAAATGTTAACCAAGCAGAGACACTGCGAAAACACTCTGATTTAAAAGCCACCAGTCAAAGCAGTTGGGGAAGAGAAGCATCCACCTTCGGTGGAAGGTGCACACAAGGCTCTATGTGGACATCTACATACCCAACAATTTGTTGTGTCTGCCATGAACCTGAAAGAGAACAGAATTAAAGCCTCAGAGCCTCCACTGGAGTCAGTGTATCAGTGCCTCGTTCAACAGGGCAATGAGGTGATAGTTATTAAGGAATAATGTCACTCATTTTCTCTCAAAGCCACACAGCCATCAGGGATCCAAAGAGATCTGCCGATTGCAAGACCACTTCTCCGACCAAATTGGCTTACCAGATGAAACATGTATTCTGTGGTTTTTACTACGATTAAGAATCCACAGAATAATCTGAAACCTTTGCTACTGAGACGCACTCAACCAGCCAAACCAGTGACAGCAAACTCTTTCATATTTTGAAATACCGCAAGTTAAAAGATATCATAGATCAGTCTAGACTGGCCTTGTGATTCCCCAACAATGGCCTCTGATTTCTCCGGAGAGTTGCCGGGTTGCGATGGTGGTTATCGCAAGGTCACTTTCAACCATCAGCTAAATTAAAGAAAATAAATAGGGGGATTCTGGCACAACTCCTTTGGAAATAAATGCCTCCGCAGCTGTGAGAAAACCGCAAGACACAAAGGTCGCCTTGATTTCCAGACAGCTCAATGATTCCCAAGGGTGGGGACTGGGCATGGTGAGGACAGTGGTAGGGAGGGAAGGAGGGGTGGGAATGAAGGGAGGGACTGACGGCACGTCTCTGACAAGTCCTCTGTGGCACCGGGTGCCTCTCTCTCCCCGGTGACCTGAGAGAGTGTTAGGGCCTTCACTGAATAACCAGCCCCATCCGCCACATTCAGACGAGGGCTAAAAGGTTAATTGAACCTCTGTGCTGCGCCTTCCTCTGTGTAATTTACTGTGATTAATGCATGGAGGTTACTGTCAGACTCATTTACTAATTGTCCAAAGCAGTACGTAATTAACCACATCTGCAAAAATGTGTCTAGAACTGCATGGGCTCTGCAGAACACTAAGGCTGTGTCTGGGCAGCTATGTGCCACTTGGTCAGATTACAACTATTTCAAAACATCAGCGCTCTTGTTACACTGTCAGCCTGACTGAAAAGACTAATACACAACAATTGCTCATGAGCTCTTCTGTAAAAACCTGCCTCAGTTAAATCTGCCATTACTTATTAAAGTCTTTCAAACTGCTTTAGTTTTGATTTTTTGAGGACAAAGACTCCTCTAGCAATAAGAATCAGGGTTGCTCACTGTGAAGAAGACTTCAGAGAATTAGCACCTCATCATTCCAAGACCCCCCACCCCCCACCCTCCCTTCCCTGCCAAACCTCCTCACAGAAGTTTCCTCCTGAAACTACTGACTGGTCTGTCATGCAAAACTTTTCATCAAGAGAAAAACTGAAGTCAAAGAGATCCCAGTGTACGCTCTTATAATGTGTTCCTGACTAACAATGTGATATCCAAGGTAAACTTTTCAAGTAGTCTTTTTTTTCCCCTGTCAAACTCAACCCATCTGGCTCTGTTCCCTGTGTCAATTATTTCTGGAGATCCTTTTAGCCAGACCGTCAGACGGCTCTTGTATGCAAAGCATGCAGCTCTCTAAAGTGAGAGTGCCATGTAGGTAGCTAAACTCCTGCTTGTGTGTTATCTTTCTTTTGCTTTCCTTTTGTTATTCAAATGCTTGAAAAGTTACAGGGAACAAATTTTTTGTGGATTGCTTTCCTTGAGATAGCTGCAAATAAATACCAGAAATTACAAATATAATGTCATAGTCTATAAGCCACAGCTCTTGAGGGGCTTAAAATTTAATGGAGCCTCCTTTTTTTGATGATATGGATGGCCAAATTCCCCTGACGACGTGCTGCCACAGCTTATCTCTAAGAGAGAGTGTGTGTGCGCATTAATTTTGCTGTGTATTCTCTCTACTGGGGTGTGTGCCTGCATACGTTGAGCACATTCTGCCAGCCCAGTACTGTGACCTTGTGTCCCTGTGTGTGTGACTGTGTGTGTGTATTCAGCACTCAGGGTGCCTGACCAGTTCTCTCACTCTTTCTCGATAATGGGTGTATATACATTTTAATCTTGGATTACTCGGCCAACTCAGAGGAGGGCTTTCTGTCATGCACGGCACATGCAGACAGCCATTACAACGCCCTGAAGCTGAGTAACAAAGTCATTACTGTGCACTTTCTCCCGTTTTAGCCCCGCTAACTTGAGGAATCAACAAATACAAAACCATCAGGATGGAACTGAGACAAATCCGGGGTTTTATGAGAGATCCTCACTGCGCACAAAAGGATACAGAAATATAATTTCAACCAAACTCAAAGTTGTTCCTTTGAATAGTGAAGGACAATGCTGGCTCTCATTCCCTAAAAAACCATCCAAAATTTTGATGAGTACACAAACTGACAATGATTACATTTATATCAATTAAAAACCACTTTCACCCTTAAGCTTTAATAAGATTTCCAATGTCATGTTTAAACAACAGCCTCCACATTTTCTAAGGGCATCGTTTAGAACTAATTACAGCAAAGTCAAACTTGCCTGCCATTAATTGTTATTTATGAGGGTGAATTAATTTTCAGAAAGTTGAGGGCTACTTTGAAATGTACACTGACCTTGGCAATAGGACACAACACAGTAATGCATTCACACCTTTGGCAGATTTTATGCAAACGAACAGCAAACTGAATATTTGATCAGGTTTTTCCTCACCAAGGTTACATGGTTGGAGGTTTTCCCTGTGACTCTTTTATTCTGTATTCTTTGTAGACACTCCTATTATCCGCCAGGACCAGACAAGACAGAGTCTATGCCTTTATATAGCAAAAAGTATCATATAGGATTTGAAACATTCAGTAACCTGACAAAGTCTTAACATTTAGGCTGTTTTCCACGTTCACGGTTGTCAGTGACATCCAGCCTTGGTGAATCTAAGAGCAAATGTGGTCAGCTCCTGAGGGAGTACACAGAGAAATGAGGGATTGTGGGTTGTAATTAATTTACTGCAAGATTACACTGGATAATGCCCGTATCATTACAAAATTAGGTTGACAGTGGTCTTGGTGTAGATAGTGTCAGGCACATGTCAATACACACCAGAATGTGCGTTTGTATGTGTTTGTGGAGGCTATTACGGCCCTTGAGACCCTCCCTAAGTGGGAAATGGTGTTTAATTATACACAAGCAGATGTACACATGGGCAAATAGCCCGCATAACTCACTGAGACAAAACAGCTTGAGCATGATGCTGGAGACCCATTGTTTCATCTGAGTGCACGTTAGTCTTGAGTTTAAAATGAGATACTGAGAATTAAGTGGTTCCGCTCCACTAGCATCAAAATAAAGCTCAGCAAGGAGGTTTTTTTTTTCATTGTTGTTGTTTTTACAAGTTTATGAGGAATACAGTACATTGCCTGAACATTTGTTTAAATCTGAATGAAGCTTCAAGAAATGGAAAAAAGGAAGATGATTGGAGAGCTTCTTTAGCAAAGAAAAACATCAAAATGTCTATAAAACTACTGCAATATAATCCTGGTTTTAGAATAGCATCATTTATACTCAGTGTATCTGTGCAGTTTTGCTGAAATATTGTTAAACAAACCATCTGATGAAATCCTCTCATACAGCTTTGATGCTTTGAAATTGGCCACTGAACACAACCACATTATTTCTAATGGATCAAAGCATCTTGGGAATTAAATATTTCTTATTTATCTTCTCTAAATTCAAAAGTCATTTGTTTTATCTTCTGAAAGTTTGCAGTCAAGCAGCAAGGAATAACCCGGCTCTCTATCATTATGGCAGTTTTAACTGTTTCTTCCTTTTTAGGTACAACGAAGCAGAAACGTGCTCTGAGAGATACATCCTACATGAAAATTTGCACATTGCTTGGTCTGAAACATCACAGCCCGTCCCTGCTGCTCTAACATGGACAAAAAGTTTTCAAGAGGAGCCTCCGGAAAACTTGAAAGCATCCCTACACTCTGTCCTTTCTTTCACTCTTTCCCTGTCTTTTGATTTGCATTTGCACAAAGGCAGTCAAAATGCAAAAATGCTTGACCATTCCACAGGCGTTCTCCCTCTGCATAAACTTCTCGGTTGCCCCTTTGTCCGATTAATACCTTCATGTCTTTCAGCACCCCCCCACATCGCCATCCCAGACAAGCCTTAGTCCTCATTATACACAGCTTCCACTCTAGTTCCCAAGATTAGGCAAATGAGCTCCTAGGCGCAGTCTATAGACAGCACCGGACCCCACTCCCTTTTCAAAATCAATGCTGACATTCACCCAAAAAAATAAGAAGCATAGTAAGTACTATTTTACTTTCTTTTACAATCTAAAATTGTAGTTTGACAGGATATGAGCTGCAATCACTGCAAGTGACTGTCATTATGTCATTATTTTCTTTTATACTTACGATTTGCCATGATTCATTCAGAATGAGCATTCCTGTCAATAACAATAGACCATTCTTGAGCAGTGGGGCAAATTACTTCATAGAGCACCAAATGAAGCCTCTTGAACAAAACACATCACAGGCGACACAAACATAATTCAGCATCAATTGAATCACTTCCTGTCATTTCAGAAGCAGCATGCAGTAATACATTACTGCTCACTTATTCTTCAATGAACTCCCGCACTTACTGTAGGAGGGAAAAGAAACTGTGGTTTGCAAGAAGATTACAGAGAAAGACAGGGGAAGGTTTTTCACTGTTGACCTATTAGCAATTTCATGCTATGAAGAAGGCTGTACTTAAAGTGAGTGTAGCTCATGCAGAAAAATGTCTGAAACATTAGAGCAACAAAATTACTATAGCTCATAATAAAGTGGACACTTTGAGCCAATTTTAGTGGCCCTTCTTTGAGGACTGTATTCTCTTCTCCTGTCTCTGTCTGTATGTATAACCTTATAAATCAATGCAACTGTTGGTTTTTAATCCTTTTAATCTACAATACATATAAACCAACAGTGTAAACAAATATAAACTGGATAACTGGATTAGAGAAGACCGTTTTGAATGACAGCAGCAGTCGGCAGCAGTCAAAAGAAAAAAGAAATATGATATGATTGACCATACTGCAAATTGTTGAGTTCATTTACTGTGGTGTAGGTTGTAAGCATACCATTTCCAATTTATTTCCTGAGCACAATAAATACATTTGGTGGTGGGAAAGTCCAATCTTTCCTTATCAGATAATGAAATCTCATATTCGGGAGTCCCATAGCCCAGTTTGGACTGTATCCCAGCTATGTGCATTTTTCCATCAGACAACTACACAACAGAGTTACAGGAGGACACAGTATGGTATTGAGCCTCAGAGCGATGTGAAGCTGATAATAGCTTCCCACCTCTTACTGCTCTCTGGGTCATCCAACAGTCTTAACCCTCTTCCACCTTTCATTCCCACCGGTCGTGACAAGAAGGACTGGGGTCAGCTGAGAGGGGGTTAAAGGTCAGAGCACCACCAGCGTACGTCACCAGTAGTGAGAGTTTGAAAATCATCCAATTCGATTTTCATTCACTGGGGTCGCGATTTGACTCAAAACCCATCAGCAAAATTGAAAATTGATTTAATAAGCTTCCACCACTTATATTTGTAAGTGTGTTTTGAGTGTGTTTTGCCTTTAGAGCTGTATTGTTCGCATTAGTGCAGAAGTCTGCCTTCTTTTCAAATGACTACAGTTACATCAGGTTTTTAAAAAAGCCTGAGGACAATGCTCAAAAAAGCAGCTATTCCTTGGAAGATTATCAAATCATTGAATTGCTAACTCTTGCTTAAGATTGAATGGCGTGAATACCTTTTTCCATAACATAGCATAACATTTTCCTCTGCAGTATAACAATTAACATTTACACTTGAATACATTAATTGTGTTTCAGTGTATCATAAAGTTTAGCAGCTAAACAATATTATGAGCTTGACTTTTGGAATTTATTGGTGTTTTTCTCCCACACATAAACATAATGTACATGGGTTGTAATGTTGCCTCTGACTGCATACAAAGAAGTAAAGTAGTAAACACTGGTTAGAAACACTGTTTCCTTCATTTTCTTTCTGTCACACAGGAAATATTGGCCATCTGATCAAATAAGTTGTCACTGCCAATGGCTTAGATCTAAGGGACAACACAGTACATCACTCATTGACAGATATGAACTCTAGAATGACAAAGTCAGTGGCAACTAACTAAAAATGCAGTCCTGAAGTTGATAAAACAACTCTCTCCATCTTCTTGGACATTAACCTTGATGTACATTCCTTCCCCCGTCTCCTACACACAAGAAGGACCACAGAGAGTTGTTGTTAACCCGGACAGTACTCACTCCTTGACACTTGCTCCCAATTTATTCTGCTTGTGCGAGCTAATCTGTAGAAAAGGAGGAAGGGAAAAACTCAGGCTAATGGCTTCACCAACATTACTTTTCTAGAGGCATGCTTGAAGGAGAGATGGAGCAGAAGCTTGGGAAAGTAAGGACGGGATGTGTGTAAGTTGTCCAATAAATCCTTGGCTCTGGCTGCATTTGTTTGGTTTATGTTTGTCTGGTTTCATCCTTGTAGACTAAGACATGACATATAGTTGGCAGGTAAAACTTTGCTTAAATCCGCTTCACTACTGCTTAATGCAGGAAGATGCTGCAGCCCTTTCAAACTTGGAGAGAAGTGTGAATCCTAAGCAGGCCGCCAAGATAATAACAATTCATCATACGTAGCTATTGGTCCGATCTAAGCTGGAAGACAGCCAAAACAGCACTTTCAGGAGAGAAAAGACACCTTTGCCTTTTAAAGCAGCCATAAATCCCATTGATTGGAGTTAAATGCTTTCATTCTGTGGATACTGGCTATTACACCAAGCAGCGTGTAAAAGGGGGGAGAGATCATTCAGAAACAGCAAGGTACTCAACTAATGTTCATTTTAGATGAAGTCAATATTAGACTAAATGTGTTGAACAGTACTGCAGGTCAGATGTTTTAGAAACCTCTGGAAACATGACTGTGCATATTTTCAATGAGCCGCAGGTATCTTGGGGAAACTGATGGTAAAAACAAAGCCCAAAACATGTCATCACCTTTGCTCTCACTGGTCGTATTTGTGGTACGATTAGTCAAATCCACTTATTACCTATTTGACATACATTGTAAGAGAAACACTAACCATAACCTTGCATAGTACGCCTAAACACTTTGAAAAAGCACAATCTATAGTGGCTGGCAAATATCAGCATGTGGCAACAGCAACAACAGCCCTTGTCCTTCCATCTGCTATCTGCATTGTGTTTCCAAATGGGGAAAGATAGAACAAAGAAAGAGACAGAGCTTGTTGCAACTGAGGTTCTTTCACTGGAGGGAAACAGTATTTCTTGGCTGGACCACTGAGGCTATTTTTAGCATCGGCTTATTGCCAGGCTCCACCACAGCTTTAACCTGAAATATGTCTTCGCAAAAACCTTGACACCAAGACTCATCAAAACCTTGACTGCAATGGCGATTATATATATATATATATATATATATATATATATATATATATATATATATATACACACCCCATACAATGGACAACATTATCCTAAGGTGTGTTTCTGTTGTTTAATCATTTAATTTGCAAGCTCTTCAGTGTGTAGGTTGCCGTATCCATAGGTAGCCTGAGTATCAAGTGTGCTATTAAGCCAAATCAGCAACATCATGCTCTGGTTCGCCTGTAACATTTGTTTCACAATCAGATTCAAGTGGGGTCGGAGCTCTGCTTCCCACAGGTCTCTCTCAGGGTCGGTGTTTATTTCACAATAAAGACAAAAGACAAAATGATATCAAGGACCTGGAATTTATCAGTCACTGAAACCATGTTGAATGAGCAATTACTCTATAAAAGCATGATTACCTTCAGTTGTTAAATGGATAACTCAACAATCCACATTCATACCAGTCAGTTCAGTCAGTTCATGGCTGAAGAGAACGAGTGATTTAGCAGAGTTGTGATATAATCGGTGGTACTGCTGTGTGGCAGTAATCTCCATGACTATTTTACAATTTTTTGGTCTGTATGATTTTAATTGCTATTTAATATGAATATGAAATTGTCTAATTTGTTATACAATTGGATCTTTGCATTTATGGTCATGTTAAACAAATTTTACAGAGGTATGAAAGTATCAGTCTTTCACCTTTTGGAAAACAGGTTGGTTCACCTTGCTGAAGAGTTGCCTGGTAGATAAATAGTGAGGTGGCTGGTTGCCTGTTTTCTTAGCTAGATAGCTGAATTGCTGTTTAGCGGGTTGACTGACTTGTAGATTAGCTGTCTGGGACAACAACAGTCTCCTGAGTGTAGCAACTACAGATGATCCCTCCCATCCCTGAACTGTACAGAAATCGGCACAACAAAGCCAGCAGCTCTGCTCTCACTAGGGAAAAATACTGGGCGCCTCTATAGATACTGTGGTTTACGGACTCAATCTCTGCAGTAATCTGTAGATTTCCTTCAGAGAATCATAAACGTATCAGTCTAAGTGTGCATATCTGTTCCAAGTAGTGCATATCTGTGTGGCAATGATTAAGCAGAGCTGGCCAAATCCCCCGCCGATCTTCTTGTAGTTGACATGAAAGCAGCTCTGTGCTGGAAAACAAGGTCAGAGGTTCCTTATGTTAACCCAAGCACACATGTCACTTACTGCATTAGAAAGAAAAAGAACAAAAGGAAAAGAGAACACGCTGAGGAGAAATTATAGAGCTATATCTTCCCTTGTGGTTTCCGTGCTATTGCCGAGGGATATTACAACCCTCTGAATGCTAATCTACCCCCCTTTGTCTTTTTCCCCATCAATCTATCCATCTATCTATCTATCTATATATATATATATATATATATATATATAAAATGTGGAGCAGCAAAAAGTGGAGCAATTGAAAAACAACTCTTGCGTATATAGTCTTGCAGGCCAGATAGTCCTTAAGGGCTCAAAAATGAAGCTACCCTCGCAGTCCCCTTGTTCCCCCTCTGGCCAAACATGTAGCTACCCCATACGTTTACTTCGCTGAGGCAAATAAAAATGCAAAGCACCACTACTTAGATATTCTCCACTGAGGGTGCTGAATGTTTAAACTTGCTCAGCTGTGTAATACATGTAGATAATCTGCTTACGTCTCCAAACTAATTGTAGAGAGCAGGAGGTGAGGTGCTGATCATGATGAAGTGTGATGAAAGCTACTAAAAAAAAATGCACACCCACATCTGTTTCTAGTGTCCAAAAAACGACCTATAGCCTATAACCTAGCTGAGCCCATCTCCTTACACTGGCTGCCATTAGGTAATAAAGGAGGCACACACATAAGGACAGAAAATTACATGCTGGCTTCTGCATTCTTAATTAGGAGATTAGGTATGATTTTCCTCGCTACAGTTCTTGTACCAAACTTCATCATGTCTATATAATGTATTGCTCAGACTCCATCCTGCCAAGCCTGGCTTCAATAATCAGCACATTAAATACTGCTGCTGACAAGGAAAAGGCAGCGGGTTGCAGTCAATTCAGGATCTTGCAGTCCAACAAAAATATGTGATTATTGTTTGCAGTAAGTCCCTCAGCAATCCCAGACCTTAGTCAAGTATATTCAATCTGCTTGAGTCCACTGACCAGGGAGCTAAAAGGAACTAATGACTCATGCTCTACTGATAGATCTGCTCTGTGTATGTGTGTGTGTGTGTGTGTGTGTGTGTGAGGGTGTGCATTTTAAAGAGGACAAGAAGGAGGGGAGGTGGGCTTTAAGAGTTAACCCCTCACTCTCAGAAAGTCCCGACCAAGATGGAGGACAACAGGGAGCGTGTCACGGCAGGTTAATTCACTCAGGGAATGAGCGTGTTTAGTGGCCCTGTTATCTACATACTGAGGCATATGCTGCTTGCACGAGTGAGAGATCCTCTGTGCAGATGGTCTTCGTTGAAAATCACATCCGACTCTTACTCAGCCGTGTAAACTCTGCTTGGCATTGGCTCAGGGTCCGTAAAGCCACACATAAGTAGGGGACAGAAATGAATAACAGCATCTTAGTGATTTGCATTAACTGAATTAAAAAAAAAAAAAAAAAAAATCAGAGGATCACATTGATTCTAGCTATGCCAATCTGTGTTCCTCTAAGGCAAACTAGTGCTAGCAGAGATGTTCCAGAAGCATAATCACAGAATTAAGTATCTATTATGAGCACTAGCAATTGTAAAGGTTTCAGTTGCTTATTCTACTTTACTCACTTAACAATTTTTATGTGAGTTTGTCCCTCATCACATTGAAAAAAATCTGAATATACAGAATGATAAAATTATAAAATTTTTCAAATTATATTTTACTTTATTTTCTATTTATTTGCCATACTAAATAATTGCTCAGCCCTGTTTCTAACCCTCTGCTTTGAAAAGGAGCCACCGCCCCCACTGCAAAATGAATAATCAACCTTCACTTTGATTGGTCTGTAATTTAGTAAAATGTGGTATAAAAGGAAGGAATAAACATGGGGGGCTGGGGACAACAGGGACTTCAACTGAATCAGTCAATCAGTATAAAGGAGATGAAAAGTGAGGGGGAGTGGAAAATTGAAGAAAAAAAAAAAAAAAAAGACTGTGGTGGGGTTGCTATTTTCTGTCTGAATAGTGTCCACAACGTGTGAGCCTTGCTGTATGTTGAATATCACGAATGGCTAAAGTCACATCTTTGTAGAGTTCCTCCTGAGTGATAGCTGCTGTAATAGGATGAGTCTGACTGTTTGCTAAAAGAGGTTTTTATTTCAACACACACAAATAATGCCAGTTTTTACAGCATGCACCAACACAAATCCTCAATGTACTACTCTCAGAATTTCAGATAATAATTGAAACTGAAACTAGCACAAAGAGAAAAGCTGATGATTCCAACAGGGATCATCTACTGTATGTAGCTTTTGTCACTGAGATTGTATGAATGAACTCTCACTGACTATTCATCCACTTCGCAAGAGGCTTTTTGGCTGAATCAATCTGCTGCCATAAGAAGTCTGCCAAAGGCCCAGCTCTCATTTGAAACTGATTATAGAGCAAAAAAACGAAGGAGGAAAAAAAAGCCTGTTATCTTTAAGTGTGCTCCAGAAACGAGAGTTCATATCCTCTGCAGCGCCATCTGAGATCTGGACGCTGAGGTTAAAACACTGTCTAGCCAGAGTGTTAAGAGTTTTAATTGCAACTGGGTGATTAGGGCTCAATGCAAAACTTGATTAATGCCATCTACACTCTTTTAGTGTTTAATCATCATTTGCTTTTCCCACCTACTGCACATGGCGTCTGTAAAAAGATTCTCGTGACATTTTAGACAGAGGTGCTTCAAGGGCAATTACACCTATGAATTTTACAATGTCTAGTATGTTCTTTCTACATGCTCCAAAAAAGGCATCTGGTAGTGTTTTTAATGTACAGCTCATGTTTGAACATTTAACAACAGTATTATGTTGTAGGTGGATCAAATAAATCAAAATTCTTTACAAGTGTTGTGGTCGTCTTGTGCAAATTAACTATATTATTCTTTCTTCTATCACAACAAAATTGATTTAAATCCATTCTGTAACAATGTATTTCAGGTATCTCTCTGTCTCAAGTCAACTTGTTATATATTTAGCCATGATTTGCACAGAGCCAATTCCCCAGTGGACCTCCATGACGGCGCCAGCCACGGTTGCTGGGAAATATGTGATGCAGCTGCAAAGACTCGACATAATGGATGTCTGTTCACTGAACCCAACCGCACTTTGCTTCTGACACAACCTTGCACCTTCTCCAGAGTACACCCCAAAGGAGCAATTCACTGTGTCAGTGATGTTGAATATCCTCACCACCCTTCCACCCACCCACCCGCTCAACAGCTCCCCAGTCTCCCCCACACTCACACTTCTGCAGTCAAACAAGTTGGTGGTAGACACGTTACAAGACGAACCGGTTGGGTTAAATGAACAAAGAGTGCTTTTCTCTCCTATTTCCGTTGAGATGCCCTTGAGCAAGATGCAGATTCCCAACTACCCCAGTAGGAGCTGCACAACTCTACCAGTACAAGTTCCAATGGTAAAACAGCTTATACTGAACATTTTCACTGTTTGCACAGTGCATAAAGTCTTCACATCGAGTATGTGTTTGGTTGGAGCAGAGTTGAGCGGGGAACAGGGCTGTGGCTGCAGTGGGAGGAACAGAGATAGAGGAGGGGAGGAAGGTTGAGACTACACTGGGACTAAAGCCAGGCAGAGAGGAACAGGGCTTGGGAGGGATGTGGTTAGGACGGAGTTGAGGCCAACTAAGGCTGGGAAAACAGCAAAAAAAGAATATTCTTAAGTTATTTATTCATGTCTTTAGCACTTTTTAGTGGAAACACATGACATAATTACTTTTTCAATGTAGCCTCCAATGTGGATTTACGCCTTTTGGGAATTTCCAGTGAAAAACGCAGCAAGAAAAAAGATCAGTCCCTTTCTTCTGCTGGGGATAACACCACTAGATTAGAAAAACTATAAACAAGGCTTTACTGGAAGCAAATTAAATTATGTTATAGCTGATTTTTAAAGAGGGGCATTTAATTTTTAAGATAAAATGAGTAACTAAAATGGACATTTTTGCCTGGGTAAGAAGTTGCCTGCAGAGGGATGAAAAGCAACACAAAGGGCTTGAGCAGAGAAGAGTTTTGAGGAGGAAGACAAAACAAAGACAGACGGCAGCAGCCCATTCGGAGACCGCTATAAATACTCCATATCTACAGCAAAAGACTTAAGTGTGACATCATTCATCAGGCAACGTTTGCAGATTTAAAAGTCCCCTGTCTCGGCCAATAGCTTGTCTTTGAATAAGAGCCATTTTATCAGATTCAATTCAATGATAAAGAGCCTCTCCACGTGGTGTGTCGGGTAGAGTGATGGTTTCAGACAGCCCATTAAGCACTTCAATTAGACCTGCTGCTTCTCACCTCCTCCTCACTCCATGTGAAACGGACTTAACCCTTCCTCCGTGCAGCTGTACACAGTGTCTGACACACGCTCAAGTGAGGAAAAAAAAAACCTCAGCACCATTCACAGCACACATCTGGTGCTGCCTGCCTGACGCCTTAGAATAAAAAAAACCAGGCACATATGTTTCTTTATGGCCACAGGCACAATCATGTCTCTCCTGACAACCTAGCAAAAAGCCCTTAAATCATTTGGCACCAGTGAAGTCCTAATCCAGAGACAGAGTGACAGGTAATGTATTTCTACGAAAGGGTGCATTTCTGTTCAAGCTCTTAGGCTGTTAATGTTTCGCATTAGCACGAGGATGACAGGTGGCGGATGGTCAGAGAAGAAATAGTGAGGGTGAAGCTGTTTTTAAAGGAACCAGCCTGGAGCAGGACAAAGAAGGTAAAGATGGCAGCAAATGTGGTGTTTTGAAATGGGGCATGCAAGGCTGTGAGAGCGAGCTGTTGAGAAGTGCCCTCCAGCTACCTAACATGAGTGTGAGCGACAATGAGTGAGAGTTTAGCACACTTCTTTTGTCAGATGAAGGATTACGTGCTGTGAATTGGTAGTCCCACCGCCATCACCACAATTAAAAGCCAAAAACCTTGTGAATTACTGTTTACTTTTGCCCTGTTAGTGCTGAAGTAATCACCTTCTGAAATGCATGATCTGATCCTGACATGTTCAAATGAACTAACTAGACCACTGGCAGTAACTGGACCACTTTATCACAAGTGGAGAGGAAGTAAATACAGCAGAATCAGTTTGAATATTTCAAGTCACTGCAGTCCCTGCATACCACTACATTTCCGTTAAGAAGACCCCTCATTATGGCGGCTTTGCTTGTTTACACTGACCCAAACAAAGCCGGCATAATGCTGCCCCAGACATCAATTCATCACTGTGACCACTGCTGCCAGCTTTATAGTGAAAAAACAATGCTCCCCATTCTGCACTCATACCTTGTATACTGGACAGGCAAACATTCCCAACCTGAATTAATTAATGTAATTAAACTTATGTATCATTATATTCATCTGTATGGTAGTGCAGTGAAAGATTTAAAACAGCATATTTACTGTAGTTTGAGGTGCTCTTCATTTTCATCTGAAAAATGTTCATTGGGTTTGTCAGGTTGCACCTGCCTGGTTTACAATTCAAATGCCATCTAATTTCATCACTTCAGTAAATACTGCTTTTTGCATTCATAGTGCCTGGTTCATCATTGACATTTTCACCTTTGCAAATATGACACGCTAGATTTTGTCATCTTTCCAAGTGGTTTGCATGTGCAGAAAGCTGCAGATTTCAGCTTCAAACGCCTAAAAAAAACAATAATTATAAAAAATGTCTGTTTCACTGACAGTTTATAGTCCTGATCTTAAACAGTCAAACCAGATCCAGCCTGTGCTGTAGAAAGATATCCCAGTCTAACTTTGGTGGGGTTTTGAGCATACAGCTCACTAACAAGCAGCAATCAGCAAGACAGTTAAGAAGCTGCCCGTTGCAATAATCTTTACTCAACAAAGGGAAATTTCAGGCTCCTCAAAACACCTGCCTCGAGCTATAATATGTACAAGGGTAAGAAGTGTGTAAATCTGTCAAAGAATCACAACAATCAAAGAAAAAATACAAAAGTAAATAGAAAAATGAACATTCTTTTTTTTTTCTTGTGAAAGTAGGTTTGTCTGTCAGTAAGAAGTGAACACCCTGATAAGACACCCAGGAGTGAAAATACGACGACAAAATATTAGCTGAAAGGCCATCTTTGCCCTGACCTTGTGTTCACACCTCCTTGCAACTAATCCAGCTTCAGGCCTCTGGTTTCCATGCTAATGCCATAATTCCAAAAGAGCCTGACGGCCCAACCCTGCAGGTGTTGAATCTGAAATAGTGTAGACAGAAGTGTTCATACATCTGTATGTGTGTGTGTGTGCGTGTGAGATATACACGAAGACGTGGAGAGACAGAAAATGAGCATGCTGGTATCTGTGAAATAGAGATTAGTACATGCTCATGCCAGAAATCTGTCTGTAAGGAGGACAAGCACTAAACACTATTATGGGTCTCAATTTCTATTTTTCAAAAATAGGACATATTACTGTAGGCACTAAGATCAAAGGAGAATCGTTTTTTTGCATGATGTGCTGTTTTACCAGGTCTCACGGTGGGAAGAAAAGTTAAGTCACATAGTAAAATGACCCAAAGCCTTTCCATTTTGCTCAGTGAGGCAAAATGAAGCAGAGTCAGAACAACAATTGCCTTTCTCTTTGTGTTAACTGTTGAATTCAGTGTGCCCAGGGGACTTCTGGAGCAAGGTTTTAAATTATCTGTCTCCATGTATTCCTATTAACTGGCAGCATGAACATACTGAGCCAGAGTGTTAGATGTGTATGTGTGTCTGTGAGAGGTTGTGTGTCAGCAGAGTCAGGAGAGCTAAGGTCCAACTCTACCTATTTCAGTCACTCAGCACTAGGGCAGGCCCAGAGAGCCGTGCAACCCCCACACATCACACACACACCCCCCTGCCAGAGCGTCACACAGACGAGGACAGACGGCTAATCCCAAACATGCTTTTTCAATCACTTCAACAGGCAGGCCTCCTGACAGCAGCCCCATCAGCTCATACAGGCGTTACATGCATGTAGTGTGCCTGCCTGACCACTACAAAGTGTCAAACCATTTCTAAGGGAAAGCAGATTGCCAAGTGCTCAGAAGAGGTGTAATCAGGCTGGGGCGGTACCGCAGTGAGCACAGCATGTGAGTAACTGTACCTGGTTTTGGGGGTTCATTCCCTGCTGAGGCCACCCATGCCACAAATGTATTTGTTCCCTTATGGTGCTGTATGGCACTTTGGATAAAAGCAGCCACAAAATGGCATATGTTTAGTATGTGCTTTAATTTACAAAAGTTGTGTTTTTACACATGTAACTGCTTTAAGGTTTTGCTCAAATAGCTATTATGTTGTATAAACCAACAACAGAGTGGTGAAACAGAAACAGATTTCCATACAGATTAACAGAAAAATAGAAGCATTTCCAAAACATTAGTTTTCTAGGCTACATAATAGACTTGAAGCAATACAAATAAGCAACTATTTTGATGATAAATTAATTGCTCAAATAGTTTTTCAAGCAAAACTCTCTCTCCAGCTTCTCAAATGTGTTAACTTTGACTTTTCAATTGTCATTTTTTTCTGTTTTCTGACATGTTATAGACAAAACAAATGATTGATTACGCAAGATAATTGAAAGATTAATCAACAATGAAAAAATCAATGCTTGCAGCCCTGCTATGCAATGTATACAGTATACAGAATCTCCTTGCATGAGGCCTTTCTTTTATCTGAGAGTGCCCACAACCCTGCTGATACTGAGCTTTATCTGCTGCTACTTCTTATTTGGTGATAAACTACAATGAAACACTGACCAAATAAACTAAATCTTCAGTTTATTTAACTTTCTGGGCTGCCCACATGGCATAGCTCTCTTTCTTAAGGCTAAAAATAGGTAGATAGACATGATGGATTGCTTGTATGTATAGTAGGTGTGTGAAACACAAGACAATCTGTGGTGCCTTTATTGACGTCCAAGCCTGCTTATATTATCTGCAGATGAAAAACCTATTTGGACTGTATGAATAATAATATTCTACGTGTTTAACCCTATCATATGACATTCATTTCATTTAATGGTCTCAGCTGGATCTCTGTATTGATTTCACAGGCACAGCAGGTCTCTTGAGATTCTCTATGGATTTTCCAGCTGCCCTCCCAAATGATCCATTGTGATTTCTACCCAGAAGGGCCCCTGCCAGAGGAAAGCACGGAAAACAGTCATCATTTCACCATCTCCTTATATACCCGGCTCCCGTTTTGTAAGCCACGTTACCTCATGGCCATATTGTGATTCCAGACATTGTTTTATTGACCCCAGAGGACGTGTATTGGTCTTTCTTTGGCGGCTCTAAAATTGTGGGCATGTGTTTTAGAGATAGTATTTCCTGCTGGAAATCTTTAACAGGTTTGAAATTAGAATAAAATAACAATGAATTGTTAGCTGGAACAAGAGGGGGGGACAAGATGTTATTGCGTTAACAGGAGCTCTTACAAGTGTGAGTGTGGCAGATGCTGCTGATTGCTCCCCACACTAGATCCACTTCCAGACAAGTGATTATGTAAATTCAGGTAAGCTTTCTCTGCCCAAACGGTGCATTTATCATCGGCTTTGCTGCATATGAAGAGACTACAATGAAGTGTCAATTGATACGGCTCTATAAACACAATCACAAGGGTGTGATCTTTGCTGAGTCTAGGTTATTGATTTTGGAGCCGAGGTAGACTGATGAGAGTGGTATGAGGTCAGAGAAAGAATTTAAAAAAAAATTATGGCTCTGTTTGAAATAAATAAATCCAAACAATAAAACCTGAGTAAGGTTCACTGTGAGCTTCACCTGCTGCACCTTGGTAAACAGAAATCCATCATCTTTACCGTGGCTATAACTCTGTTGATGAGACATATCCCCTCTTATAATTTCATATAGATTAGTTAGTTAGTTACACAGCAAAAATCTATTTTATGGTGCTAATCATAATCATCATACTACATTGAGAGTTTGCTGAAGACTATCTATGCAACAAAACAGTAGTGATTGTTGCTAAGTGATACTGGTATATGCTGATACTGAACAAAAAGAGCTGTCCTCGGGAGATATTACAAACCTGACAGTTAAACAAAAACTTGGGTTTTACTCTCACACCCCAGGCCATCCACTTTACTGTAGTAGAAGTAATTGCTGATATCTCAGAACACTATTGTGTTATTCTGGCAGGTGTTCCTCTTATTTTGTCCCCCACAGTCACATCAATTAGAGCAGGCTAAATAACAGAAACACCCCTTTCAAGCAGTGTATTTCAACAGCTATATCCTCACCCCTGAATCAGCAGTGCTCTAAAACAGTTTCACCAAAAACTAAACATTATAATCTTCATGCAAGGAGGATTTACTGCAGGACTGTTGCATTAGGCTGGATTAGTTTAAACTGAGTGTACCTAATAAACTGGAACACTGAGTGTATATTAGCCCTTAAAAGTTGTCTTCAAATCTTCCAAAGTTCTAAATAAATCTTCCTCTTAAAATATATTTTTGGTCTAACAGTATAGTTCACAGTCTCCTTAATTCAAAAATAAGCATTTTATCTGTTTTAGAAAGGAAAATAGAGTGTGCATGCCAACCAATTAAATCAATTTAAAAACAAAAAAACATGTCTTTTTGCAACTAAGTAAATATAGTATATAACTGTAAATCAGCTAACGTGCCCCTTTCTCAACACACTGCTCAGGTCATGGTGTAATGTGAAGTATCAGAGGTTATGTACACTACATGCAGTAGATGACACACATGAAGAACCCCACTAAAAACACACCACACTGGTTGGTTGGTTGGTGAATAATAATAATTGTAGCATCTTAAGTAGTTCCCTGTAGATCCCTCCCCCAAAGTTGAAATGAAATTACACCCTTGCTGTTGACAATTAGCTGCCGTGTCCTAGCAGTCCTCAGTAATTGGACTACAGGCGATTAATCACTAAGAAGTGTGTTTTCCTTGCCTCGTGATGACCCTTGCCTTTGAGATTCCTCACCTCTGAACCCTCCATCCTGCACTTTCTTTTACACAGAAAGACAGAAAGTGCACTTCTTTATTAAACCAACTACAGCCTCCATCGGAATGAACCGTGCAGCAATGGTTATTTACTGCTACACACGTGTATAAAATCTATCCACTTATTTTAATCAGTTATATCAAGTTCTAGGGTCTCCCCACTGTAAGGTTTACAAGGTTTTGTATCTGATTGAATGTGATTTCTAAATTAATCTGTGAAAACACACAATGAGCCGCAGCTCTCTAAAACCAGACAAGTCACAGCCAAAGGCCAAATCACTTAATTGCCTTGTGTTAATTCCCTATTCTCTAAGCTAATGCAATCATTTGTGAATAGAAACCAACTATCACACTTTAGGACACAAAAAGTCATTCTCTCCCTGTGCGCCCCTCCCTCTGCTTTTTAAATGTCATACCCTATTTAATCTATTGAATTTATTCATAAAGCGTGAATTAAACTTAAATGGGAGATAAAAAAACTGTACCTTTCAGCTTCAGTTATCATGCCTCAGATAGCTCTAACATCTTTGTTTCTCCTGCCAAAAATGAAAATTTTATTTCACAGGATAAAGAATAGTGCACGTTCAGGTCATAAAATATGAAAGTAAGACAAGGATTTTGCCTGCAAAGTGTACGGAAGCCAACATAAGGCTTATCGTAAACTCGTCTGTACATAAGCATAAGAAGATAATCCGAGGAGAGAAGCTTGATCTATCTCTGTTATGGCTGCTGAACTGGCTGGGTCACCAACGCAAGACAACAGTCATCAGTTATGGAAGAGCAGAGCCTGCCTGCCCGGTACACTAATCAGATAAAACACATCTGCTTACTGGCAGCACCTCAGCTGGGGTGCTCTCTCTATTCGAGTGAGACCGATAGACCTGTTAGGGTCTGACAGCGGGAGACTGGGCTTTTTGTCTGACGTGTCTGCATGTTGGCTGAGATACAGCTAGCCAGCCAGAGCCAGAGGGGGAAAAGAGGAAGGACGAACGAATGTGTTAGTGGCTCTTTGTGGTGAGAGACGACAATGCACGCCGCACTGAGCACATAACTACCGGCAAAAACAGAAAAACGGCCAGAGTTGGCGCAGACTAAGAAGGTGACTACTTCTAGTCTGCGCACTCTGCCGTCTGAGGACGGAGTGTGGGGGAGGAGGGGCTGGGGAGGTCCTGCTGTTGATATGAGCCATGCTGGACAGACGGTGCAGGCCGGAGACAGAGAGAGAGAGAGAGAGAATAGGAGAGGGGGAGACAGAGATGGACAAAAAACAAAAGGCAGATGTCACGTGGGTCCAGAGTCGCTGATAGATGTGATGTGCAGCGTGGCGCAAAGGCAACGGTTCAGGTAGAAAAGGCTTCCCTTTGTGATGCAGATGACAACGCAATCAGCCCCGCTTTGTCTCGAACGATGGGCTCTGCTCCCGGGGACATTGAGAGCCAGACACTAATCCGGTGGGTTTGTGTTCTCCGGGTGCACTCATAAAGGCAGTGTCACAGTACCTGGGGTGTGTGTGGATGGGGCTCTCTGAAACGAGGTCTGACCTCTCTCAGGGTACACTCTCCCTCCTCCTCCTCCTCCTTCTCCTCTTCCTTCTGTCTCTCTTTCTCCCTGCATCCCTAGCTCAGTAGCTGGCTTTGCTGGGTTGAATATTATACCCGCCATATTGTTAATGTGTATGACTCAACATTCACATGAAGGATGTGACAGGAGCAGGGGTCGCATTGATCAGTTCATCTCCGCTTCATCTTCTGCGAGCAAACTCGATTAGCGTCTTCATGCTTACGAACAACAATTTTACAGCCTGGATAAAAGGAGAAAATATACAGTGACAAAGACATAAAATACACTGATTCCACATAATGGCTGAGGCTTCTGTCAAATTATGCAGACCACACAAAGAATTCATACTGCAAATTAGGCCTAGATGATGCAGGGCCATTTTGTGAGTGCTTACACGTTTCCTGTTATGAATAATGTCTGGAAATACATCTCACTGTCCCCTAATGATTTCTATTCCCGACGGGTTTGGATGAATCAGGCTCTCCCTAATAAATATGACTTACCAAGAGACTGCACATTGCCAATTAACATGTGCTAATTAAGATAGCAGGATATAAGAACATCCTTGATCTAGATTCCTGTGTGAAATATCAGAGGTTACACAGAGGTAAAGCAAGTTTCCTCCGTAACTATGTATTTATCCAAACTAGTCTCCCCTAGTCGCAAGAAAACACCATATGTCAACTTTATTGAATCAAACTTTATTCCACACGGGTCGAAGCAGGCCTGTTGACCACAAACTCTAATTCAGAGTTAAACTCCCTGAATTAATTTATAGCATCTGCCTGCAAACTTGATTGGGTACCATACATAACAGATGCTCTCTGTAATAATGTGAAATAGAAGAGAACAACCTCCCCTATAATGATGACTGAGGTTCAATCTTTCGTTCATCCTCTTTTAAACTGTTTGGATTAGCAGCACTATATTTTGCTGTGTGACACTGTTATAATAGCCTTAGTCATACCCTTTCACTTTTTTGACCACATTGTTTTCCCAACAACACACTGAAACAATTATAGCCCTCCAATCAAAGGGCACACCTATCCTTAAAGCACTGCAAGAAAAACAAATCTCTAGACCCATAATTCACCTGATCCTCACTAAATAATACATTTCTATGTCATGCATCTTTTGACCATTCATAGAACACAGAGCCTGTAGTGTTATATAAAAACTTAGTAAAAAAAAGAAATTCTATACTAAGTAGGATGATTTGGAAAAAAATAAAATATATATATATATGTGTGTGTGTGTGTGTGTACATATATATATATATATATATATATATATGTGTGTATATATATATATATATATATATATGAACAGTGACTGGGTTGTGCATTGCAAAACTTCTTCAATACGCATGTTAGATTTTAATAACTGATTGATATAAACCTTTCCCACAGGGATAGAAAACATAAATTCCAGAGAGTGTTTAGTCAATCCAGCAAAGTATTTAAAAGTCAATTTGGGTATTTTCTGGGACTCCTAATTAACTTAAAAAGTAAAAGCCACATATCAAATCGTTGAGAGTTATGTGTAACTATTATTTAACCCACGCATGCTTTCATTTGCTATTACCAACCCTAATATTAAGTGAAAGTGGGTGGGTGCAGCTTTTTATCTTTATGTGTTTAAGATTTGATGAGATTGTAGATTAAGATATCCTGTCACAAACTGAAACATGTACACACTTGTGGCAGATTTCTCTATTGTGAACCCATAATAATTTATGTGCCCTTGCCAGTAAACTGCAGCTCTCAAACCTCTTGATTCTTAAAGAATTGAACTGATGTGAACATTAGAAACATTTTCTAATGAAACTTCTAAATTATAGCCAAGTACACCATTTTGGTACCTAAATACAGTGTGATTCATCTCTTTTCCCTGTGCATTTATCTATCACAAATTTTCAGAGGCTACAAACTTACAGCACGACATCAAATTGCAGTAAACACATTACAGGACATAAACAGATTATAGCACATAAATGCACAACACCTCACAGCAAAAATAATCAGTGTTAATTCAACACAGCGTGCTTTAAATCAAAAACATGCCAGTGTCTAACTAATTAGGGTTGGATGATACAAGGAATACATCACTGGCTGAACCCACTGCTGTGGTTGCTTTTTCACTTTTTTCCCCCATTTACTCCTGTTTTTTTCTTGTGCCACATTCATGAAGATTAAAATGTACCTGGGGAGTCTAAGGCACGTCATGTTTACTTTTAAAAGGAACCAACTCTTTTCAGCTGCTAACTGAAGTCACACACAGCATATCGGAAGACCTGAAACACCTGTTGGCTTGGAAATATTTCCATTTTCTGATAGCATCAAGCAGCAGCCATATCTAACCAGCAGGTCCCTATGCACTGAATAAGCCTGATTACAGCTGAAAGAGACAGAAAGTTTAACACCTGTTCGTTTTTAGGGAGGTAAAAATACAAGAAGTGCGTAAAAGTCACTCTAAATGCAGTAGATCTATGGCATATGAAGATTACTGATAGTTTAAGGTTTATTGCAAGTATAGCTTACTGAACAAGCATTGCAAGCACACTGTATACAACTCTATAGTAATATTAACAAGGTTGTGCAGTGTCATTCAGCTGAATTTTAGCTTTGCTTCTGAAGTTGTTAATAAGTAGGTTATATTGTGTTTTTAATGTATAATGTAGTACTTCCCAGTGTGGTAGTTAAATTCAGAACTCAAGTAAGTTGATCCGTAAACGCCTCCACTCTTAACTCTGCAGTACACTCATGGCCATGAACACAAGCAAAACTTGACTCGTATATGTTACACAATCCAAGCTTGTAGATCTGTGGGAGTTGTGCTGCAGCAACAACCAGAAGTCATGTGCTGAGTGGATGTGTAGATTTTTCAGTGGTACAGTGAGGCATTGAAACAGCATCCCATATCAGTGTGTTGTATCAGCCTACCTGCAGTACAGTACCACTCATGAGATTTCCCAGAATTTCTTCCTTTTAGCAAACATGTTCCACACACTAAAATGCCATTTTATCACCACGTCTAAAGGGGAAATATGTGTGGAGAGTATGGAGAGCTGGCTCCTGACAGTGAACCGCAGCAGCCAGAGTCAAACAGCTGAAAGTATGGAAATAGTGTCAAACAGTCCATCATGTCTTGAACTGAATCCTCACTTAAACAGGCTGAACCAACTGCAGCCAGGAGCAACATACGCAACTATTTTGCCGGCAGAGCCAGCTGGGACAAAAACCTACAACATGGAAATCCCCCGTGTGAAAGTTTTTAACAAAGCCGACTTGAAGGAAACATCCTCCGATATATTTTTTTTCCTGTTTAACTTTTACATAATAAACTTTGTATATGCCTTACAGTGAATTCCAACCACCGGCAATGTGACCAAGGTCTGGGGCTAATACATACTGTACAATAGCCATAATGACAGAAGCAAAGCAGCTCAGCACCAACATGCCGTACAGAGAGCACTATATTTTCTTAAAGCAGTGATACTTCTACCTTAATCTCACCCTAAAGGTAGCGATGGATGTCTCTGAAATGTGACACCCCCCCTTCAAGTGAAACAACTGGTACCAGCACTAATTGAAATTTTGCATGCAAAGTGACAATGCCCGGGCCCTCGGCAGCATGGATTAGGGCTTGAATGGAGACAGATTCTTTGTGAAAGCCTACTGTGGCGGTTGGCGTGCAGGCCAGCTCCCTGCATCTGCTCATTGGGTGAACTGAGAAAACACTGGATTGTATACGGTCGCTCATTTTACCTTTATCTAATCCCATTTCATGAGCCCGCCTCCGTCTGTCTTTTGTTACTCTTCCACAAAACATAATGCTTCCATGTTACACTCACACGTCTATGCCTTACAAAACAATTCCGGTCAGAAGCAGCTACTGAATTTACATATGAAAGCATCTTTACCAAACTTGGCAGGATTCTCTAAACATTAACAATCATATGGTGCCTTGAACTGTCAGGCTGCCTTCTGTTGTGCAAGAAAATGGTACGGAAAGGGTTATGCAAAATACAAATGTAATATATGTAATTTAGTAAATTAAATCAAAACAAAAATGGAAAAATTTAAAACATCAACTTGCTCAGTGTTTGCCAACTTTCAAATGAGTGGGCTCTACTGCTCAACAGAGCGCTGAAGGAATGCAGCACATATTGAAATGCAATCAAATCTGCGAGACATTTTTTAAAGACTCCATGCTGTGATCTCATTCTATCCCACTTCACCATCCTCTTCTGTGGTTTCTGTCACATTATGTTTTTTTTCCCTTCAAAGAGAAAGAGAGAGAAAATGCTGTATCAAAGTGATCTATCATCCTGCTGACCCCAACGACAACTTGCATACAAGTCCGGAGGAGGCTGTTTTTGCATCATAGCAACACCAATCGTCCCAGAAAACGTTTGCTGTGTTTACACGGCACAAACTGTAATACCACAACAGAAGTGGGGGTGGGGGTGGCACAATTCAGAAAAGCCAAATGATCCGTCTAGTAAATTTCATCTCCGCAGAACAATACAGGCTGCTATAATTTTATAGCCGGGGATGAATCTGAGAATTTCCACTCAACAAAATTATATGAGCGCTGTTGTTGGTATGGCTGTCAACTGAGCGCTGATGACAATGAATGGGTAAACTAATGAAGGGATAAATCTACAGTGTGTTTTCATAGACATGTTTGACATAGCTAGGCTAATTTCCTTGGCAGTGCTACCTCCATTAATTTTCAAAGCGGGCCTGTCTGTTCCTGTTAACCAAACCAATAAGAAGTGTCATCAATGGCAGCTTACATTAACACTAATCAACAATTTAGAGTTGTTTCACATTCCACAGGGAAAATGAAATGCCTCTGAAAACCAGTCGAAGGCCACTAATGAATGAATGTCTTTTATACTCGTGGCAATACTGACTACAGAGAGGGGACATAGTGGAATAGTCTGAAAAGAGATAAGATGCAGAGGGAAAAGGTCAAACTTTAGCACTGGGCCAACTGATAGTACTGCAGACTTTTTGTGGGTTGCAGTGTTAACATACTATTAGCATAAATGGTTACTTGGGCACAGCCAAGATTTTCTTAAGTTTGGCCCCTGTTTTAATCCTCTAATCCGCTCCAGTATGCCTGATTCATTGATTATTTGTATAACAAGTAGGCCTTTCATATGTTTGCCCACCAGAAAATAGGTCCAGGAACTTCCAGGAAAGTGGGACTTTATGCGAATTTACCATGGTAAATTTCTCACAGTATATAGAGTTCCTCGGCAATTGGCGAATAATTTAATTCATCAGTACAGTATTATTTAGTCTTCAGTATCACAGTATTAGTTTAGTGAATAACCTTCATCAGTGAGAAACAGAAATATGCGAAGATGTCACTTTCCATTAAATAAAAATAACAATGAAAGAAATGTAGTGTCCCGGCACTAAACGTGTCAAAACGATCCACTGAAGGGTTCTTTTCTGTTGCATGCTGGGATGTGGGTGTATTTTTTTTTTTTTTTTCGGATTAGAGCTGCAGTGACCTCTTTTTCAACCCTTTATTTCTCATACGTAAGCCATCCTCGCAACTTCATTGGACAGTCAACTAGGGTGATTCACAGGGTAAAATGGAGGGGGGCTGTATTGAGTTGGCGACGGGACTAGCTGGTTTCCCGAATCAAAAAGTGAAGCAACACGGTCCCGGAAGGCACTGCAACATGTACCATGCCATGTGTCGTGTTTATAGTGTAACACTACATATCAACAGCACCTTTCTCCATAAAAAAATAGGTGTATTTCAATACACTGAAATAACTATTTGCGGAGCCGTGTCGAGTGGTATTTGAGGCACTGTGCTCTCAGCTTACAGATTTGCTTCACAGTCGATTTTACATGTAGACAAACTGTAACCATGGCCATGTTTGCATTTTAGATTGGGAGAGAAAACAAGGGGAAGTGAAATACTGTGTAGTGTGAATCTGTTGTTATTCCTGGTGACTTTCACATCATGTTGTTCCCTTGCTCTTAGAAAGAATGGCGAGGATAAAAATCAGAAAATAAATAACCATTAGAACAACGATCATGATTTCAGTAATTAAAAGAAATCATATAGATGACGACATACGTCGGTACACATTTTTTACATAATATATTTTGCATAAATCAAGTTTGGAATTGGCGTATATTGACATTAAACATATTTTTTACAAACAGTATAATTTATGCAGTTTTAATCTAAAAATGAAATGAATTTTACTATGCTTGCAAATTGTCTGAATTGTAAAAAAAAACTATATCCCAACATAGTATATTCAGATAAAAAATACAATTTATGAATTGCATAAAATGTATCTTACAAATGGTTCTATGTATTTGCATAGGGCAGTTTTACTGCTCAGACTAAATTGCACATATATTTTCCCAAACTAACAGTGTTATCCTGGAACCAAACCTTAAATAAAATTACAAAGCTATGACACAGATTGTAAAGCTCTGACGCAGATGTTAAAGCTGCTATGAGCAATGTAATGTAGGCCTTGAGGACTGCTTTTTTCAAATCTTGGATATGTATCTACACTGAGACCATAAACAGGAGTAGTCAAAAGTAGTCTGCATAGATACACACGACATTTGTCAAAGTCTGTGCCAGTCCTGCATGGGACTTGACAGATCCTTCAACGTTTCTATACAAATTCAGGATGTTATTCTACATGCAAACTACAACTGATTTTACTTTACACAAACAACTAAGTATTCACCCTTGTGTTCCTTGTTGTTGTTGTTGTTTCATCCTGTGGTTACATTTGGTTGAGATTTTCCCTAGTTCCTCAGCTCTGCCTGTAATCATGAGGTCTAGTTAAAGTGACCAGAGGAAGAAGACACGTCTGTTTTCTGACAGCATCCTCAAAATAGCCAGAATAAATGTAGGACTGGGGTTGACACTTTTCCATTCTTTCAGTGTGGTGAATGTCTCCTGTCCTGTCACAGGGGAAAAACTGTGTACAGCTGCACAAATTTACCTGCAAATTATACTGTTAAAGTACAGACTGAAAGCCTCTAAATTAAAGGGAGGAATGAAAATTTGCTTTTATAATCTCCAAATAATTTTTAGAAGATTAAAGGGTAAATATGACAATGATATAGTTCCTATGAGTACCAAAGATGTTACAGATTAGAAAACTGTAGCAACAAGTATGATGACACCACTAGACAGTTACCTTTCAGTATCATAGACACGCTACTGTAAACACATATTATAGGGATTATTTTCACCATTCAACCTGTTTCAGTGTGCGTAGAGCCACGCTGCCTGCTGCCCATTACTGCTCAGCCAAGCTTTCCGTTCTTATGACTGCATAACGACCAAACACCGTCTTTTATGAGTTAAACTACAGGATTTACAGAACGTTTAATTTGCATTTTTACCCTCTGAGTAGGTTTAAGGAAAACACGTCCTCTTTTTTGTTTCGCGTTTTTACCACCAACTGTTTTGACAACTGTGACACACCTCCACACGAGATGCGACCTCTACCTGAGAGATTTAACGTTCTCTAACCTGCGGTGCCTGGTGCTGTGCAAAGACAAAAGCTCCTTTATTTAATCCGCAATTAACGCTATTAACAGCATCCGTTTACCTGCGGAGAGCATGTTTTTGTGTCCCACCATCATCCCTTGCCTGCTGTTTTGAGCTGACACTAAAGCACCGAAAACGCCACGATGTAACAGATTAACAGATATTAAAGGATACGAAAGTAATTTATTTAACGTTAGCCATTTTAATTAGAAAGCGCAAACGTCCATTCGTGCGCTTTGTCTCTCAAACTCAAAGCCGGCAAAGAGGATGCGGCTTTAACCGTCGGGGATGCAAACATTAGCTTACCTTCAACTGCTATTACGGCCGGTATGGTCCATAATATCCACAGAATATCCATTATTGGTCACTTAAAGGGCCCAGACATTCAAATAAAATACGTCCCGAAAGCCATTTACAGCAAAGGCAGAGAGGGGACAGGCGGTCCTTCACCTCCAACAGAGCGATCCCAGATAGCAGAGAAAGCGAACTCAAATCTGAAACAAGTTTGGGCGAAACCAAAAAAACCACAGACAGAGGGGAGCACCGAGCGCCACAAAAGCACATCTTCGCATATTTGCGCTACATTAATCCAGTCATTCTCCCTTAGCACAGAAATAATAACTTTATGTATATAATTAATGATACGAGGTTTAATTTATGTGAACTATCAATGCAGCTACGCTTCAAGAGGATCCTTCATCCCCTTCAAAGCCCACTTCAATTTACCCCGCTGTCAATCACAGAGAGGAGAACAGTCCGCACTGCCTTACCTAGCGATAATTAAGTGTTTTGGGACCATGTGGGGCATTTATAAAAGATGGAGCAGGTCATTCTCACTGCCACGTCGCTCGAAATGGAAATATTGGTTATTCTTTCGTCAGACAACGATGAAACATGTCAATGGCTTCACCATGAAGCTCCTGGATGGGCCAGTAAGGAAACTTTTGGCGCTGTAACAGGTGACGGACACGGGAGAAAAAGCAAAGTAAGTTTAACATTTTCTTTTCCATTTTTATTCTCAATATTTTTTCTTATGTTTAACTGGTTTCCACCGTATAGTTTCCCCTTTTCCACCAGTTTGTGTTGTTGCCTTTTTCAGTAGAAATGTATCCCCCAACTACATATATATATATATGTATGTATATATATATATATATATATATATAGATATAGTATATATATATATAGAGAGAGAGAGAGAGAGAGAGATAGATATAGCTTTATCTTTTTTATGTTCATTATATTAATATTTTCATTTCAACTATATGCTCAAATAGAATACTACCATTGTTAGTTTTTTGTATACATACAATTCTTCATGATTGATTAACGTATCCTACTTTTTTTTCCTGTGGCATTCATGATATGAATTAAGACTTAAGTTGTTGCAATTGTTTAGCTTTCTAAAACATTAGTTAATTAGTTCCATCAGTTCACACTAAATATGCTATGATAGGCTATATTTCACGTGTAAATCCGGACAAAACCTTTTCCAGTGTATTAACAACATGTACTAAATATTATAACCATATATTAAAAGATCTAATTCAGTGTTTGATTTTATAGCTTTTATACATAATTATGACTTTTTTCATCATTTCATAAGTTTCACAACAAATCAGTTTTACAGCTTGTGTCCTGATCCCATAGAGAGAAGAGCATGAAACTGTAGTCTGTGTTTCCCTCAGCTTTCTGAGGTCTGCAGGCCATTATGACAAACTATGGGAGCTGGTCATGGTTATGGCTCTCTGTTCCTGCAGTTAAATAATGCAGTCTAATATAAAAAGTCTAAAAGAAATATGAGAAGGAGTTTACTATTCATTATGATTGATTATTGTAGTCTGGATAGTTGTGTTTATGTCCACTCACTTCCAAACAGTCACTGTTGTGTTGAGTGTTTCAAAAGAGCTGGTGGGTCAACACAATGGCTAGAGGTTTATATGTGAGGGAAATCTAACAGTGAAGGGATAATCAATAAGTATTGGATTCACTGATTTTTCTTTGTGCAGTAAACAGTGCTGACATTTGGATGCGTAATACTGCTACATGATGAGTTTCATATGAATTTGATCAGTAAAGCCAGAGGTCCTTTAGAAATCTACTCAAATATTTGATTTATTCAGCTTGTTGTATAAGGCAGACATGCATCACATGGAGGGCATCATGTGACTGAACAGTTGTCAAGTAGGTAGACCTTCTTGAGCAGTTATTTTCCAATAACAGAGCCAAAGAAGCTAAGCCAGAATGAAATGTTACTTCCTCCAGAATGCAAAACTTTCCTTCCTGTGCATGAATCATCATAAAACCATAATCAGTTGATGTGAAGTTGGCACAGAGCTCCTCAGAACTTGAAAACATGTCACAATTAATCTTCCAAAATTATTAACATTGAGCTGTGTTTGCAGTAAGGTGATTTAAGTTGGCACGGCGGAGTCTGGCTGCAACATTATTGGCAATCGTTTTCCAACAATCAATAAAAATTCTATATGTAAAGTAAATATAAATATTAATAATCATAACACATTCAACTTTTATGAGATTTCTGCTGTTTTAATGGGATTACTGTCTTCCTCAGCAGGTCCAAGTTGACAGTGTTATTTGGCATAAAATGACATCTGGATTTATTGTGCATCTCCCAAGCCTATGCCATATTTTTAAAATTTCCTTAGAGCAGTATGAAAAGTATTTCCTGCACAAGAAGCTGGTAGTAAAATTCCAGTATCTTTATATGTGTTGGGTAAAGAATAAAACACAGGCTGGTTTTTATATCATACGATGACAGGCACGGAGACTGATGCCATAGGGATACGCTGAAACAGCCGCAGAAATTACAGATGTGCCAAAACATTACTCCTTTGTTTCAAATACAAAGCGATGAAATACATAGAAAGATACCCAGAGAGAATAGCATAATAGAAAATTTCCAATATGCACAAAAATGTCAAATTGCTTTTGGTACAAAGAAAGTGACGAACATCGAAGGACAGACCCCAAAAAGTAAAACTCAAAAAAAGCGGTATGCAGATGTGCAGATTCACAGTACACAAGGAATAAATAAACATACACAGGGAGGGATGCCTCATGGGTATGAAGTCACTAAAGCTGGCTGAGAGGAATTTAGAATAAATGATTTGTCGTCAAACATGTCTTTCTGATTACATGCTGCACCAATGTAGCCATGCAGCAGGACTCTCATGGGTTAAGTGAGCCGGGCTGATTTATTTGCCTCCGCTGAGTTTGACTGTATTGATTCCAGGTCACTTGACTGGCTGACTTCAGATCATGTTCAGGTGACTACAACACAGATGGAACAAAACGGCAAGGCACTGAGAGAGCAGCTTTAGCTCACCATAATGAGTTCCATACAAGCTCAATATTGACTTGAGCCAGAAGAGAAGTGAAAGATGTTGGAGAAATGATATTAATACTCCTCTAATGTTGCCCACAGAGATCTTTCTGTCACGCTATGTTATAATGGCTGCATAGTAATAAAATATATGTAATGCAAAGCAGAGATGTCTGAAGGTGGCATAAATCCTCTCATGTTCTTCTGCGACTGATCCAACAAAAGCAAAACATACAGTGCTGCACCTATAAAGCTCAGTAATGCAGCAGAACTAAAACAGCAGAGTTTTACAGTAACATTGGCTGCAGCAGTCTACAGCATAACACAAAGCTCATAACACATGCAACAGATTACTTGTAAAATGACTTCCTAATAATGTACACAAGATGCACCAAAGAGAAATTGATTTTAGCTCAGACATGCTTAAAAAGTTGCAGGTCAGTAGAATAATGAGTGAATTCATATTGTAAGGGCATTAAATCAACCAGGTGCATGCTGGGAAGATACATAGCAGCATTATTCAGCATGTTAGTATCCTTAAAACTGCCATATCAGTCATTTTTTCCTTTTTTTCAGGGTAATCAGAATTATATTTTTATATAAAGTAACAATGTAAATGTGAAATAGAGGGATAGTTTCACATATTACTAGGAAACATTTCTTTAGAATTTACAGCATTAATTCAACATCATAAGCAGAATGAATTTATTAATTTATTACATATATGGTGTAATTTATTCACATACATTTACAATGAATTAATTACACAATAGATGCATATTATTTTTGATATAACCAGGCACATAAACTAATAAGGATTTTTGCTGCATGAAATAACTTTTTATATTTACAATATTTTTTAATAATCATAATCAAACAAACTGCTAGTATTTCAAAACATTTCATATATCCCATCAAAACTGCAATTCAAAATGTTCAGTGTTATTCATAGCAGCCTTTGTATGATATTAATTTCCTTATTATTATTATTATTATTATTATTGCATTTAAGTTTTAAATATATAAATTTTAAAAAAGGTTTTCCTCACGTTTTTCTTTTACAAATGTCTCAGATTTTTTTTCCCTAGCAATGTGTCATTTTTTGTGTTTTGACAATGTTTAAATTGGCCTGATTTATCAGAAATAATAGTAAACAGAAAAAATATATATGTGTGTGTATAAACATATTGGAATATAAACTTTCTTTCTTTCTGTCTATGTCGAATACCACTATCGTTATATCAATTTGAATATTTATATGAATGAGAATGTGGATAGTGGTGGATATGAAGCTGTTTAGACACAGATACACAGTATACTATATTTATTATCTTAGGTATTATACGTCAAAGAAAGTCAAAGCAAATTCTCAGTGCAGAATTTTGAAATAACGATTGAAATGTATCGTATTTTTTAAAAAAATAATGTAGCAGAATTAATGTCCCACAGTACCACCAGTAAGACAGAAAAAGTAGGAAACTACCTAAATGTTTTTGTTGAGTATCAGAGGTGAATTTTCTTCCATAGTGGTGTAACATGTCATTGCATCAACACTGCCACCCAGAGTTTAAAAGATGAACATTCACAGTTCTCTTATTATTGAAGACACTGAAATTTCCTCAACAAACATTAATCAGAGGAATACTTTGCCTGAGTTTAGCCCAAGGTCACCTGTTTTTATTCACATTCAATTAAGTGAAGCTTTTTTTCTTATTACATGGCAATATTAGTTTGGTATGTTGCAAAACTGAAAGAAATCATTTAGAAATGAGTTTTAGAAATCAAATTTTAAAAAACAGTTGAATGCTTTGAAAACAAAGATAAGGCTTTGTAAATAAAATATTACAGATGCATCTTCATAAATAATTATAATTAAATTCTGTACAGTACCTTTGTATTAAAAAGACCTTTGAAATTCTTATTTTGAGTTACATTATAAGGAGGTAATTGCTTACTCAGAGAAATGATATGACTTTGGGGAAAGTCAAGTTAACTCTGATGATGAAGTCACAGTTGTCCTGTGATTTAAGTGTGGTACCATATGATACATTCATATTAATATTTATAATAATTATTATTATTATTTCATTATTATCTGCTCACAATTATTTACATAAATGGATTTCAACTTTCAAAACAAAGCACCATTATCTTTAAAGACACTGTGCTGTTACTTGTCAAGAAGGATGAAATGAAGTTGATGAGGGTGGAAATGAGTTCCTGCAGTTCATAAGTTATTACTTCTCCTCTGGAATATTTAACTTGAATTTACGCCCATTCAAAAACGTCCACTCTGGGCTGGAATCAATTTCACCCTGAGCCACGGCGGGCTTACGGTGAAGTATTGCACCCAGACGGCATCGGCAGCTGGATAAAGAGCGAGGAAATAGAGCGACCTGCTCTCCATAAAAGTTGGTGTGTGATCCCTGACCCTGAGCTGAGAAAGAGCCATGGACTCCTCTAATCTAGAAAGACCTTTTGCACGTGGATTAACCTCAGCCGAGACCACGTTTTCACAGGCAGGCAGGGGAGAGTCGGCTGATTGAACTCTAACCAGCACAGGAACCAAACCCAACTTGGATAATCCAGGTTTTTTAAAAGATTTATTTATTTATTTGTCTTAGAAGATAAGGTAAACCTTGTCACTATCTATCCCTTTTCTAAATTAAATGGCACTGCCACAGAAGACACAGACTTTCTACATTGTTTTGAAAAGAAAATATTTATTCAGTAGAGGTGGAAAAAAAGATGGGCTCACTGCTTATGTTTCATGAATAGTCTATCCCACCCCATTGCACTCCACCCACCCACCACCACCTTCCCAGCGTATTGGTTTACTCCTGCCAAAAATTTAATTCAATCCCACTAAGTTGCTCCAGCTTTAATTAAATAGACCAAAAGCCTTGGCAGGATTTCATTTACTTTCTTGTTAAGTGAACTTTACAGACACTGTAGAACTTTCACTAGTGTACTGCTGAGATCTGAAAAGAGCACTGGAGTCCCTGCCTTTCACTTCATTAGAATTAAGCCACACAATTTTCACAAACTAACTTGAGTTTTCCCAGACAAACAAGTGAAGGTGAGGACTGAAATCAGCGTCCCCTCTGGTTTATGGCGGGCCACCGGCTTTCCTGGTAGTTAAAAAAGAAATGTGTTTGAATGGTGCACGCCTGTCGGAGGGTAGACAACACTTTTTATCATCATAATAAATCTAAGCACTATTGCCATAAAACACAGGCCCAGTAAAAAGTGATTCAGCTGACAGTCATGACGAAATGAATGCCTTGATAAAATGGCAGTCATCAATCATGGCTTTGGTTTTGGATGCTAACATCTTCTCTAAGCTCTCTACTAATTGATATGAACGGTTCACATAAATCAGCAGCCATGTGTTGATGCTGCGTGCTGTTGTCGCTGTGGTTTGCATCTCAGAACCACAGATAAATTTTCCCATAACACATACAGAGCAGTAGTCTACATGTGTTATAGTCATTCCCACACAGTGTGGATAGTTTTGTTGTTATAATAGAAATAGACTAGAACACAGCTGTGAAATCTTCAAATTGATTCTTTACATAAATGCTCATTTAAATCTTCACTACCAGGAACTTACATTGCTCTTGGGGACGTTCGAAAATCGTTGAGCTCTGGACTTAGATAAGTACAAAATTCAAACAGTATTTGAAATTGAAATTATGCTCAGCACTTTTCATCTGGATAAGGAGCTTTAGACTCTCACAGATCTAAACAGTTAGATAAACTGCTTTCTCTTCAGGTGAAAATGCAAACTATTTAATTGGGTTAAAATAACAACAATAGCACGATGGTCTTGGGACAGTTGTGGAGTTTCCTCAAATGAAAAAGCTCATTACCAAAATAAAAGATAATGAGAATATCTTGTACATTCAGACCATAGTAAACATTGAGCAGCTACCAGTCGCTGATTTTAATGTTGTGGCTGAATTGTGTATATATACATGATACATATACAGTACATTATGTAAATATATACTGTATATATTCACCATTCAGCCACACAACTGGTAGCTGGTTTTCAGTGTGTATGCCCTCTTTTGGATTTTTACTCTTAGTTTTACAGTTTCACTATACAACAAAGAGAAAAATCAACTTATTTTTATTAATTATTCTTTTTTCTCCCTTGAAGCCTAATATCAACCTGTTTTGACCAGAGTTGTAATTCAATAAAAGATTCTGATACAATTCTTTAAAAAAGGGTTTCCTGCCTAAATACATTATCAACAACAGAACAGAAATGTCAATTAGTAAATTAATTGATTTGTCGTTCATCGTTAATCTAATTGGCAACAATTTTGGTAGTTCATGCCAGTCAACAAATGGGAAAAATTCAGTCCTTCTAGCCTCTGAAATGTTAAGATTTCTTTTGTTGTTGTTGTTGTTGTTGTCCTCTAAAATAGCAAAATGAATCCTGTTTGATTTCTGACTGTTGGTAAAACAAAACAAGATGTGCAAAAACATTTCTGTGGGTTCTGAGAACATGTGATGGGAATACATTTTATAGACAAAACAATTAATTGGTTAATTGAGAATGTCATGTGGGTGGCATAGTTTATCAGTACAAATCTATGCTTTGAGCGCCGTTATCTAAAACATAAAAAGCCCAGTTTATCTGTAGTAAATAAGTTACACTAAATAGAGGAAAATGTTGACGTTGCTCCTCCTTATCTGTGTTCCTCTCTCTCCATCTAGACTGTGGGCCATCACAGAGCAACAGATGGAGGTGCACAACAGGATATTGCCACTAAGAGGATTCCTCTTTCTTTCCCTGTCTCTCTGGACTTTTTTTTTTTTGGGGGGGGGGGACTCTTTCATCATGACCCAGCTCAACTGGCTTACTGGACGTGGTGTAGAGTTGTCGGTTAAGCCCTCTGAAACCCGCCACTACCCACGTTGACCTGCTTGGCAAACAGAAATCCCCGATCAGGTCTGCTGTGAGTAACGTTAAAACAAGTAACAAGGTGGGATTAGAAAGTCCTCGTAGTGTTTTAAGTCTCTGAACTTTGACCTTTCACTTAGAACTCTGAGGTATGTGCCAGCTCTCTGTGTGTGAATGGCTCGGTGTCAAGTTTACTCACCTGTAGTACTACAGTGTCATCCTTACACAAGGAAGTGCTTGCTTCCATCATCCCAATCTAAATATTTATTGAAGAAACATGTGAATGTGTGTGGTAATAAGTGCTTTAGCAGTGGCATGGATTATTAGTTTGTGACTGTTTTGAGCTGTACTGTCTTGCACAGGTCACTTTATTCGAAACTCCTGTGTCATTTTATTTATGTTTTTTTAGAGTTAGTGTTTGTCTGACCATAAAGCTTTTACTGGCTGGACTTTATTTTTTATGTGTCATACATCTTGATAACGGTCTTTAAAAAGATGCTGGCGCTTCAATTGTACAGGACTTTATTTTTATACTGAAGGCACCCACAGACCTTGGAAATATGAGATTGCACAGAAAGCAAAAGAGGCTCAGGGCGGCAACTCGATTCCTTCTATAAACTTTATTGTGCCAACGCATTTCGGAGAACTGCCTCCCTTCTTGGGTGCACAAAGCACGCTGACCCCTCTGCTCTGTCTATCTCCAGGCAGAGCTTGAAAGAGGGGCTGTTTTTGTCCCGTCACACAAACACAGGTGAAGCTGTTTGTATGATTGAGGTTACCGGGCCACAGTATATTATAAGGGCTACAAGTTTGGTTCATTCATGCTTTGGGTGCAAGGAGGGTGTTCTTATGCTTTGGCACAGCATTATGAATTTTATTTAAATACTTGAAGCTGCCGTCCTTGCCGTGCAATGGTGTTTGCATTACTGCAACTGCATTGTGGTGATAGTCTGTTAAGCTTTTATATGACTCGGACACCTTGCAGCTGGGGTTGTATGGCAGTATTTTTTTATGAAATCACTTTTAAATGGCACAGTGTTTTACTGACGGCTGATCCATAAAACCATGTTGTTTAGTTTAACGGTTCAGCCATTGCTAGGTTTTAATAAAACCATACAATTAGCCCAGAGTAGTGTGGCAATTCAGATTATCACAGGAATTACACTGATTTCCTTTTAACTTTGTAATTTTATGATTAATAGTTTAGACACTAACTATTGTAGCATTAGTATATTAATTATATGTCTTTTTATCAGTGTTTTCAAACCACAGCTTACTGATTCATACTGATTTCATACAAAGGTATGAACTGGCCTGTAAAGGTATAAACTACTGTAAAGGTATTTCACACATGCACGGTTCAATAAAGATCTAATAAAAAACCTGCAGTCATGTAATGACTTCATGGGATCTAGATGTAGATACATTGACTTTTGGAGAGCATAAAAATGGTTAATTTAACTTGGTTGCTGCTCTGAGGGATATTACCTCTTTATTGTATTTCCTTTGTATTTAACCTCAACCCTGCGAGGAACGAGGGCGAGGAATTGGAGATCTCCGGGGGGGATTCAATTATATTTTCTCTCGTGTTCACTGTAATATAATGACTTTGCAACAAGACCTCTTTCTGAGTTTTTTTTTTTTTTTTTTCCAGATTTTATCTCAATAGACTTGGAAAAAAGAAGTTATTTTTCTCGGGGATCCTGTATCTCACCTCTACATTTGTTATCTCACAATTTCACCCTTATGAACAATATAACAGCCTAAGAATTAGGTCCTTGCAGTCTGTCGTAGAAGCTCAGTGTTTGCAGTAAATCATCCCATTCAACTAAAACAAAACAATTGCTTGTTGTTTTTTAGGGTTTGCCTGGTACAACTTAAAATTCAGATATGGACTTTTTTCCCTTGCAAATCACAGATCATGTTGTATTCAGCCATGAAGTTTCATGCAATCAGCCGTGAAGTTTCATTATGAACAGACATGGTAACTTTCCAAGGCCAATAGCTTGTGGCCAGAGTTTTTCTTTGCAGGCTAGCACAAATTTGTCACTACAAATTTGTCTGGAGGTTTAAGGATCCTCAGATGTCGTTCAGCTGAGAGGACTTGCCAAAATGAGTAAAGAGCAGCATCTGGTTATAAATTATTTAAAACAGCGTGAAAAGATAGAGGTAACTTATGAGTTAAACATTTGTGGAAGTCTAATACTATGATAAATGTAACATTTGCCTGATTTAACAAGCCAGTATATAGAAATGTCCTCTGGTGGAACATCCTGGTTTGATTAAGACAGACTGAGTGCAATAAGTGATGTATGTGTGTTTGCAGGATTGGGGGATGTTGTCCTGTGTGTGTTTGTGGCTATGTATACTCATGTATGTGTCAGCATGCATGCAAGTGTCCAAATGCCACTACATATAAACGTCTGTGTGTGTGTGTGGAGAGGAAACAGAGGGAGCTAAAACTGCACGGAGGAGAGTGAGGAAATAGAGCAGAAGAATACGGGACTGACATAAAGAAATCCTGGATAATTCAGCCTTAAGATGTGTGAGGGCTGCAAAGAGCAGAGCAGAGTGGAGCATCCAGAGGTCGTTCCCATGGCAACCTTTGCCCAGGGAGATCGCTGACCCAGCCCCCCACCCCCCCACCCCGCGGTACAAGCGGAGCACAGATTGTAGGTCACATATGGCACCAGCGATCCAATCAGGTCTAATCTGGCTTGACTTGCGGGTCATAAATTATACTGGGAAGCTGGTTTACACTGTAGCTTATCTCATCAGTAGGCTCAACTGTAAGATAATGGCCATGTTTATGGTAACTTGATGAACTGACCCATTAAATGTATATGTCAACAGATTTATGTTGTGTCTATAAGAGTGGTGAAAAATAGCTCAGGAGCGAATGATATCCCACTGCTGAGCATTAAGCCACTGTCATGAAGATTTATAGGTTGAAATGAATTGCATTCAATTACAAACATTCAAATTACAAACAATCACCTCATTTATTCCGATTCCCTTAATGTCTAATATTTTCTCCTTAATTGTTAAATATATTAAACAATTATATAAAATATTCACATATGTATAATTTCACTACTGGTACATGTGACAGGAAACTTCTCCTGACCCCCATTACAGTAAAATAAATAAATAAAAATAAATAAAAAAATTTTTTTGCTCTACCCTTTGCTCACCCTAAATCTAGATTCTGGAAACTTCAAACCTACAAAATATTGTCTCAAAATGTTTATTTCTTGACAGGTTTTTTCTTTCCTATTATTATTAAACCATATAGTACAGTATTGTATTTTCTTAATATAGGCTATGCTACCTTATTGTTTGGGGTCCCAGAGATGTAATAAGATTAGTTGAAATATCAACTATTTTCCCTCAAATATTTTACATATTTATTCAAAACATATAGAAAAAAATAATGTGACAAAATACATAAATGATAATAAAGCATTGCCATTACACTGAGTAGGGGAATATTTCATATTTAACATGTAACATGTGTGTTGCATGAACAAAGAAATTTCTTTTGTTTGCCAAAAAAATTAGTCATACACAAAATTAAGCACAGTATGGTATCCTACATATATGTTTGGAGTTGGAATCCAGGCAGGTCTAACTACTTGTTAAACCTCTAATGAACAAACAGAATAAAAAAACATTAAAAAAAAAAAAAAAAAAAAAAAAAAAAAACAATTACAGAAATCAGAAGTACTGCTGAGTACTAAAAAAAAAAAAAGGAAAAAAAGTACCGTTATGACCAAACACAGATATAGAGCATTATGAAAATCCATTGTATTTAACTCTGGGTCACAGCTGGAGTCTTTAACACCCCAAACAGAAGTAAAGCCTAATTTTCTGTCACAGACATGAACATGTCACATGTCAGTTCAAACTAATGTTTATGAGCGATTCTTAGAAAATTAGGAAAAGTTAAGACGTATCAAGATGATAAAAAATATTTTAAGTATGATCTGAGAGCTGGTCAAGAGGCTGTGAGTCTTGAGGAGCCCAAACTGAACACTAAGGTTGAGGGATGTCCAAACGTAGCATATTTAGACTATTAAGGTTCTTTGTCTTTTATCTGGATAAGAACATAATTTTGATATTTTAGTAAAATGTACCTCTGTTCATGCTGAACATCTCTGCACAGAGATGTAACTTGATAAATCCAAACACAGAGTCATCAGTGCGAGAAACTCTGGGAAGCACTCAATCCAGGATGTGAGAATAGAAGCCGGCAGCCATGCAGCAGAAACATAGATATGATTTGAATGATTTATACGCCATGTTCTTGAGTTTTGGGATAGCCAACCTCAGAGGAGCTTTACAGTTTTGTGTGCCTTTAGTAAAGGGTTTCCAGATACACTCTCATACAACAACATGGGAGCTTAACAAACTCACATTCTCTGAGGTTCAGAGAGCTGTTAAATCTTATTTTAGGTCAAGTCAGCTTCATGGTCTGGATCATCTAAATTCTTAACACTCACTTAAGCATTAATAAAACTTTGATTTGTATATGGAAGAACCTTAATATTCTGCAGCCTTGGAATTTTTCAGTTATGTGTGATTCTCACAAACACTCATGATTCAGCTTGATGTGCACTAAAGACTGCTGCACACTGATAAAAACACTGAGTCTAATCTGGATATAATAAACACAATGCTGGAGAAAATGGAAGTCTCTGGAAAGGCTTCTCAGTGGAATGTAAATATTTCATGTGTGTGAATTTTAAGTAACACAGTATTGGTTGTGGAAGATGGGAATGACTTTGGTATTCTACATTTGCATGCATATTTTCTTTTCAAATTTTAGACTTTTTTCTGCTGTTTATGAGGTGGTGAGGCTAAACAAGGCTGACTTGAGCCTCAGTCTGGTAGAAAACAGCTCCTGATCTCCGACTGTCTTGCTCCATCACTGCCCCGTGGTTGGTGATTTCATGAGTGAGCTGGTAATAATCACGGGTGACTGAATTCTCACCTTTTTGCTGAGATCTATAAGAGAAGGCACAGCTACTCTTGTGAGATCCTCAGTGAGCCATATGGGAATGCTTGGGGTCTGAAGTCAGAGGAATCTTTACATCTGCTTCTCATTGCTATATCTGCTTCTTATATGTTTCCAAGCTGAGGAAATAATGGATTACATTAGGTAGAATTGCTGCAATTATTATTTTTTTTTATTGTGACTTCTTTTTGCAGCACAAATTCAGTTTGCACATTGTTTTGATGATGCTTGCTGGGTCTTTTTGAACATATTGGAAAAGAATAAGCATTTAAATGGTAAGACCACAGATGCAAATATAATTTTGCACATCTTGAAATATTTGAGAAAAGTACTTGCAGGTGTTAATAAAATTATTCAGTGTCTGGGATCAGTCTGGGGTGAAGCATTACTTCACTTGCATATTTCTTTTCTTTCCTGCAGGCAAAATATTTCATAAGCAACAGGAAATATATTGCAGTAAAATTTAAGTGGTTTAATTAAAGCACTTTTGGTGTATTATGAAAGTAATTCAACAAACTGGAGTGCATTATCAGAGAATGCAGCTCCTGTGGGAATTACACCCATCATTTTTTGCAGTGTTGGTGCCTGCACCCAAACAACTACACATAACGCATGACCAAAACTATACACTGCTGTAACTTTAACACAACGTGTCATCCTCTTTAGACCCAACTATCTTCACCGGTCTTGACATCTGCCTACACAAGAATAACTCATACCATACACCACCCAGTCTGAGTATAAAAAACGAAAGAGAGACAGCAACTGAACTGTCTGACTGCCTTTTTCCCTCAAAGTCTCCCAGGGTTCTTTTACACTTTTCAATCTTTTTCATACTTAAGCTAATCTAAATATAGTTGATTGAATTACCACTTTCTAATGTTTCACACACTTAATGGTCTAAAAATGACATCAGAAGTATTTACCCACTTAAAAAGTTGATAGTTTTGCAGTACATGAAGCAAACTGTGTTCCTCCTAAAGATTGCAGTCATTTTTTAAATCATTCTCTGCCTAAAAAACATAGTAATCAAATGTAGACATTTTCTTGGCAGTGAACTCTTCAAATATAATATTTATGAATGTAGTAACTTATTTTAAAAAGTATGTTTAAAATATTTAGCTCTAGTGAAATCAGTTATCACTCACTCCATCACTAAGTTGGTGACATTAGTTTGGAGATTTGATTTGAATACTGTTCTTTAAATTATAACTTTTATATATTTTATAAAAATGTGGATATATTTTGTTATTACCAGATTCCGTCTTGCATAAAAGGTGTGTGTACGATCATTTGCACGATGTGTAAATTAGACTTAATTAACATTTTAATCTCAGAATGAGTTTTATTTTTAATTATTAAGTTAAGTTAGTTAAGTTTTTTTAAATTAAAAAAAACAAAAAAAAAATCAGAATGATGTGTTATACTCAGTAGCCATCAGGTTCAGTCATAACAGGTCAGTCCAGACAGTTTCTAACTCCCCTGTTGCCCTTCTGAACTCCGTGGCTGTATCTTTAAAATGTCTTCAAGGTTCACCGAGCTTGATGGAACTTTCCAGTACAGTCAAGTGCACACAGCGTGAGTGATCAAGCCTTTTCTTGTTACTGAATCATGCAATGTTCAACCTCTCAGACTGCTTGTTTTAGGAAAGGAGTCTTCCCCGCCTGGACGCAAGGAAGAGAGGTACGAGAAGGAGGAGAAAAAGGTGACAAGAGCAGAACTGTGACACTAATGCAATCTGAAATGGCCTGTAATGCCCCGTTTCTAAATTGGAAAAATTGACCTTCCTCGAAGAGGTGACACAAGCCTGCATTCGGAGACGTTTCAGGGGCTAAGTGGAGGTTTCGGAGCAAGCTGCAGCAGAGCCTCTAGGCCAGGCAAATATTTCATGAGTAATTTAATATCTGGAACATGAGAGCACGCTCCACTCAGGATGCTGGCCCGGATATAGACAGTGATCTGGGAGGAAGGAGGGAGAGAGAGGCAAAAGGGCAGACCAATGAGTAGTTAATGCTGTACATCAACTTTCCTCCAAGGCTGCTCAAGGGATAAAGCACCACCACTACCTTCAGTGGCTATGGCATTCGCCTGTGAACACTTCTGCAAGTCTCCTATTGAATGGGAAATCCTACAATTTGTTTACATGTGAAACAAACTACTGTCCAAAAATCATTACCACTTCATAAGCAGAAAGAAAGCGAAATTAGTCTGCATTGTGCTCCATTAAGTGCACCAAACATTTAAAAGCACTGGAAATTATTTGAACACAGAAACAATGAAAAGCACCAAAGACCCTGAAAACAAGCCAAATATGACTCACTGGAAAGAAAAAAATCTTTCTGTTAGCATGAAGCAATTTTGGTTTGATTTGCTGTCTACTCACGGATAGATACTGTATGTGCTGTACATTCACTGTAATGAATGGACACCAGATTTTCTGAAGTGGATCCAGTATCCAGTTCATAAAATACCATAAACTCAGTGTTGCACAAGATCAGCACTGCTAGCTAGATAGCTAGCAAGCTGCACACCAGTACAGAGTTAGACAGGATTATTCTGGGATTTTTCTGATCTTATATTAGCTGCTGTTTCACTGAAAACTATGGAGAACAAAGGCAGGTCTTCAAGCAGGGTTTAAGAGGACATTTTTCAGAGCAAAACTGAAAGGGAGTGTCAGAGGACCTGTTCATGGCAGACATTTTGATTTGAGACAGCAGGAAAAGCTAGTAACATTGCTAGTGTGGTAAGTAACATTACAGATACTGTAGGTCTGTTCCCTTCCTGTTCCTGGTCCATCTACAGGGAATGTCAGTCCTTATCAGGTGAATTAATTACACCTGTTGTTTTCCTGCTAAAATAAGCTAAATGGTCAGCACTTTCAAAGGCCTGTAGAAGAGGATACGTTTTCCGAGAAGAGGTGCTACAAAACACGTAAGTATTCAAATTCCTGATATATTCTGACACATTTAAAACCTGATTTTGAATGTTATTTGTTGTATGAAAGCATAAAGTCCTCTATTGTGTGTCTAATAAACAGTAGTGTAATTTGTAGCTGTAGCAATGAGCCGCAACGTTAGCATAACCATCGTCTAAAAAAAATGTTATGTGAAGAACGCTGAAAATACAAACTCACCGGACAGTGGACAGTGAGGGAGAAAATTGTTATGGTGTAAAGTGACTAAATCTGTGTGTTCATCTCTCCTCACTTAGAGCAAACACATTCAGATTGTCATATTAATTCTCAAATTGTTTTTGTTGATTATGAAAAAAAAAAGCTATAATTCAATCAACTCACAATAATACCATGAAAACTGGGGGTGCTGGATTACTAAAGTGGCAGGGTTTTCTTACATGCCCGGTAGGCAATACTTAATAATGTAATATAATACCCAAATAAATGCCAGACTTAACAACATAAGATATTTCACCTGTCTTGTACTTTAAGACTTTATAAATACATGCTGTTTACAGAATATGGTTGTCATAATAAATAATTTTAGGGGTGGATAGGTTCAAATAGTTTTCTGCCCTACAACCACTAACCTGCAAGTCTTACAACATTAAACTTGCAAAGGCTTTTGCAATGCCTAAAAATCATTTTGCTGATTCTTTAATCATTTAAAGGTTACTAACGCCTCTCACATGCTTAGTTTATATGATTTACCACATAAAAAACTATCAATGTTCATGACATGAGGGCAGGAGCAGAGTGTCAGAGCCGGCTCTGGTGGGTCTAGTGTTGCTGGATGCCTTTTTAAAGAGGAACACAGTGATAGGAGGGTGGTGAGTTTGGTATGTTCATTCTACACCAAACATAGTCAAGTGGGATAAAAACCTGGGGCATCATCTGTTTCTGACTGGCACACACAGTCAAACTGATGTATTATTGAAAGTAACAGAACTCCCAGGACACAGCGAGGGAACATGTTGATGCCTTGTCGTTGTTGTAACCATACAGGCTGGTTGATAGGCTGTGTGTAACACAATATGAACCTGTGATTTAAGTTAGGAAATCAGGACTATTGATTTTATAATAACACTGTTTTGAGCTACAAAACTTGAGCTTTTTCGTTCCATAGTTGTTTTGATATTTTCCCCAACATCTATAAAATGTATTTTTTAAATCATTTCAAATGTTGTTTTTTTATATGTATACATAGGTAGTACTGTGAGCTGTTCATTTTGTTACTATGTGGAGGCACTGGTCTCCAATACAGTATACTTTATTTATTTTGACAGCTGTTTTATGTAAAATGAATGTAGATTGTGAGATTAAAAAAATAAATCTTCATTCATGTCACACTAGTTCAATACAATATAATACCAATGTCTACGCCATTGTAGTAGCATGTGAGGGACTGAGCTGGAAGGCACAAGGAGTCACAGGTAGATTTTGAAAATAAGGGCTTTATTTACCCAAAAAAATTTAAAAAATCACTTTACAAAAACTCAAGCAATAAAGCCTTGGGCCCATAAACTGAAATAAGTAAACTACAAACAAAAGTATCCAAGTGAACTGATGAAAATACACAAAATATCTAAACTAAACTGTGTCCATGATGTTGCTGTGTTGCCACGTTTCAGTGAAAACAAAGCTGCAGCAGTTCTTCATTTCACACTGGGTAGTCCATCGTCCTCACTCTGCCAATCTCCAGGAGATTCTGGCAGCTGTCGCTGCGTTTCACTGCATGAAAGGTGCTTTGTTATTTACAGTTGAAGACATGTACAACAACACAAGCACTGAAAGTGAGAGGCTGTATTTGCACACACTGGTTACAGTTTAGGCTATGTTAGAAAACTAAGACACTATTATATTGGAGTTTAGAGTAACAAGTGGCTAATGTTCCACTCTTTGTGTGGTTTGAGGAAGTACTTAGACCCCTGCAACTCCATCCAAACTTGTATGAGATAATGATACATTTGCCAAACTCAACAGTTACTAATCCTCAAATCCTTCTCCCTCGTAAAAGTTAAGTACAGTATTTGAGAATTAAAGCATTATTACATTTGTACTTTTAATACTGAGACTGTCCCTACCCTGCAGTACATAAACAGGATTGATCCTTATCATGAGCTGTGAGGATGTTAACTTTTTTCCTGGGACATGTAGCTGTAGTTTTTATGTTTTATCCTTTACCAATGTATGTAGCAATCATTTGCATTTATGGCCCATTTATAGACATTTCATTGAATCAGCTGAAAACATTAAAAAGTCAGCTATCACTAGCTACTAGCATTAGCATAGAGATGGGGCTTAGCAAACACACAATGCAGTACCTTTATTATATTTTTGCCACTGCAGGTTACCATAGATCAAAAAAACAAATTAGTTGGTATTACATTTATAGGAAGGTTTTTTTGTGCAGCTCACTCTAAGTTTAACTTTTTAACTCTCTTGAGCCACCCATTTTGTCAAAATGTGAATTCCAGGATTAGAGCTTTTCTGTCTTCACTAAGTGGCACCACAGTCTGTGTCTCTCCACAAATCATGTCTTTTTCTTCCTCAGGAGGATGCTGAGAAGCTGCTGACATTAAAATCGATTGCTGTCAACACACTGCCATTCTTGATACCACAAGGGACATTGACAACTGTGGCCGGTGTGATGACCTGCAGACGAAGACACACGTCTCTGGTGAGGTGGAGAAGACGAGAGGTGAGGAGAGTGTAAGAGAATTTGCAGGTCTTTGTGCATTTAGCTGTCACTTCTCAGTCTCAGGTGCTTCCTGATGTAACTTAATGGACATGGTTGGTTCATGGCTTCCAATGTAAGAATGTGGTGAGAGAAGTAATTACAAGTAACAACTACAGTATAGGTGTAGCTAGGATAGAATAATGATCTTTTACCTTTGGAAAGCTCAAAGAATGATGAAAGAGTGATCTTATATTTATTATCTAAGTTAGCCAGTTACACAAGGAGGGGGAAAAAACTGGATTAATTTCAGGCTTGTAGCTTTTCTTCCCTTTCCTTCACTAATTATTGTACAATTGATTATAATTGCATTATTTGAAAGTGTGTATAAGTACATACTGTATATAATTTTATAATTGCAGTTTTGTTTTACCAGTAGATGTCTTGTTATAGCTATAATTTAATATGTGTAGGACAGGCTGACACAGAATAAAAGGTAACCAACTAACAATATTTCATTATTATGTAACTCAGAAGAGAGGTTGAGGCAAAGAATTACAATGAATATACTGTGTGGTGGAGAGTCTCAGTGGCTTATCTGCAAAATGAGATATCATAACATAGTTATATTTGCATCAGTAATGAAGTGGGTGTTTGATCTTAAGCTTCCTGTGTGTGGGGGGGATTTGCTATATTCATAGGTTCTGAAAACTGGGAGCCCACCAGGGATCAAAATGCTGAACGTGATAGGTTTAAAGTGCTGTTTGAGGGTCAAGACTTGGTTTTAGACTTCGGTTTTGGCATTCATTTGTAATGGTTAAGGTCAGGATAAGGGGTTAGGGAATGCCTTATATCAGTGACAGGTCCCTGCAAAGATAGGTGTAGAAGGGTGTGTTTGTGTGTGTGCGTGCGTGCGTGCATGCATGCGTGTCATGTGCATGTACTTGAGGTTACGAAATGTGTTGACAGCCCGCGCTGGATGGTAGAGTGATTGTGCTTCCCCAGCTTTGAGCCTTACCATAAGCCACAGCTGGCTGGATGAGGAGTGTCACACAGGGGTCATGAAGAGTTTGGTTCTGTGAACTCTCCGATGTTAGCTGAAGCATGGAAGCATCAGTGCTCTCACCCCTCGAGGCACTGCTGCCCGCTAAATCTGTGTCAAACTGCATGAACCCGATACATCTCCTGTGCAGTGCAAAATCATGAGAGACATCAGTTGTTCGCCTCTGTTGGTAGAGGCTGATCAATGGGCCACCCACAGTTATTAAGCTGTGTAAATGACAATCGACAGAGTCTAGCAAGTGTGAAACCGCAGGGATGGGACTGGGATAGGACAGGCACAGCGATGTACATTGAATGACCTCTTTGTTGTATAAGCCAGTGATACTAAACAATATATTTTAATTCTAAAGCTTAAATAAATAATTTTGTGTGATGTAAATGAGTTGCTAGTATTTCCAGTCTCACTCACAATCAACACCACTGTCTGCAGCTCTCTGCACCTTTTTGACACTCAAATCAGTTTTCTGGAAACGGCAACTTAATTCGGTACTAATAGTGATCACTTAACACAGCTTCGATCACTGGTTCCCAACTGGGGGTCAGAACCCCCACAAGGTGTCACATAGAAAATTTCAGGGGTCACAAGATAATTGGCAGGATAAGAATGTGGATAGCAGGACAATTTCAATGTTTAGTTGAATGACAGACAAATTCAGTGATGGCGTTCTTCATTTTAAGGGGTCAAAAGCCATAAATTTGGAACACTGGCAAAGATTATGTTTGAGTTTTTTAAGAAAGAAACAAGAAATGATGAGTGGTAGTTTCCAGCACACAAGGTGATGGATTAATCCAGAGTAAAACCAAATGACTACTGAACATAACTTTAAGTGGAAAGCAAAAGGGATGCCCATGATTTCTGCTTTTAATTTAAAATTCTAATATAAGCCTTTCTGCCTCGTCAAAAATATTTTAATGCTGCTTTAACCTATTAATGTCTCTAAAATTAATGTTTGCCTCAATGAACATGTCCATGTTTCATGTTCTAGGAACTCTTGAAGTATAAACAGACTGGCTTTAAACAGCGTCCAATAATATAAAAGCCTTTATTAGCGTGAACAACATGTAATGCATGTCAAAAACAAATAATTATACAAACCATATGAATGACTAAACAAGCATGAAGCATGAAGAAGCATTGGCAACAGATGGACTTTTCCCCCACTGCAGCGACATCCCATGAAATGCACATCAACTCTACAATTAGTTGTACTAGTTGTACTCCTATAGCAAACACATACACATACACATACATATACACACTCACTCACCCACACACACACTCTCATGCATTCTTGATCTGTTGATAGTTTGCAAGTGACACTGAGGGCCATTTGCTGACCTACATAGACCCCAGTGTTTGAGTTGCTCTTAGTGGGAACGCTGTGTCCAGATGCCCTTCTCTCTGCTCTGGAGTGAAAATAGGTCAGAGGTCAGGAGAAAACCAATAAAAGAGCAGGACTCACCCAATCAGCAGCAGGCTCAATGGAGAAGAACAAAAAGCCCAGACTGCTTGTTTGTGCCATGTTTGCAGCAGGCTCAGCTTGTCTGAAGGCACGCATTAGACACTGCAGGCGTGAACTTTCTGATCCATGTGCAGGAGGTGTGTGGTGGATGAGAGAGCAGTAAAGCTGAGTGTTTCAGTCACATGGGGCTATAAGCCTTAGAATGTTAATTAGTAAGTGTCTGAAGGTCTGACATTGAAGGTATTATGTTGGACTAGTGGTTACACATTATGAAGTGCGGCTGGCTAAAGGCTTAACACCATGTTCCAGTTTCACACTACATGCTAATTCTACACAGGTTTCATGTTCACACTGGAAATGTGACAGAATGAAGTGCACTCAGAGGTGTCAGTATGCATACTAAATGTATCTAATTTACCTCTATTTGCCTATAGTGCAATTCAAAAAGGAGACTTAAGAACTTCTCACAGCTGCATAAACTGTAGCTGTTGTTTATGGCGCATCCACATCATATCACTAAGAACCTAATTATGAGCAGTTCAGCTGGAAAATCTGTTCACATTATTATTTCTATGTCTAAGATGCTTAGAATTTCTGACAGCTATGATATCCCTTGGTGAAAAGAGCTTCAGTGTCAACAAACCATTGGCAAAATGGCTGCAAAGCCACCAATGCTGGAGGTTACATCTAAGATCCAATATCAACTTTAATGCATTAAATTAATCCAATTTAAAAGGAGCTACACGTCAACAAATTACTCCAAATATGTAACGCAGGAAAAGTGGCTAATTTACTCATGCCCCGAAGAATAACAGGAGTTTTTCCTCCCATTCAGCCAATATTGCATGAATGCAGCATTAGGCAGCTCTAGAAAAATCAAATAAAAAATGTAGATATCAGATTTTTGGCAAATCGCTTTGTTGTCTGTTGTTTAATTGGCAGGGTTATCTCAAACTCACACTTGCACTGACATCTATTGGCACATGAATAGAATTGTTTCCTGTAAGAACAGAACAGAAACTACATTGGTTTCCTAATACTAACACTGATACTTCTTATGCTAATTAGAAAAACTATATAAAAATATTTGTAGCATTAAACTGGGACACAAATCAAGATCAGAACAAATCAGCACCCTGATAGGCAGCTGAGCAAGCTAGTTTTTTCCCTGATGGTGTTTCTCACAGATGAGGAGAAACTGTGACCAATTTGCAGGAGCTCTGTGCCTAAACTGTTCAGTGCAAAGCAGTACAAGTGTTTGTGTTTGAGCACAGTGTGCACACAATGTCCACGGGTGAAATCATTTAAATGCTTGTATTGTGAGGGAATAAATAAACTATTTTGACAAATAGTCTGATTCTCCAACAAATACTATGATACACACCAGCCATTGGTGAAAGAACAAATACTTATTGTATTGTAAAATATTGTAATAATGTTGGGTTTTCACTCCTCGCATTAACATCATACAGCTGTGGGTTTTACAGGTAGATTTTTAGATTGTTAGGGAGATTCAGTTCACCTGGTCTGACTGGCTACTGTGCACAGCTTCATCTGACTTTAACCCTTGTGGTTTGGTTTGCTGTATTTGTCTTGACTTTAATTTCATTTAGTTGGGTAAAATAGCATTATATTATAATAATTCACAAGCCATATGTGGTCACCCTCTTGTCATTCCTTGAGCTTATTTGTAAGTGTCAGCAAAACTGATAGTATGGAAAGAGCGAGATAGCAGAGGTTTTTCTAGCTGGCAGAGAGAGAGAAAGATCCAAAAAGCTGCATTTCATTTTGGTCTAATGAGGCTACTGCTGTTAGGAAAATGGGTTATCTCTGGCTCCTCTGTAGTGATTGCTGATCGTTTGTCCAAAAATTTTGTTTAGAAGGAAAGTCTTTGCTCTTTGAAATTGAAGTTTTTCAGATGGTTGTTAGGGTGAATTTCTTCCCTCCTAATGACAGCCCTGAGACTCTGTAATTGTTTTATTATCATATCTGACCCTTAGTGTTCCTGAGTGGATATTTCACATAGTTTGTGGGATGCCAGAAGAAGTAAAGAAGAAAAACACAGAGGATTTGTGCAATCGTGTAATTGAGTGTCACATGTCAGTGCATTTGCTGGAATGTTCCTCATGCAATACCATCCTTACCATCGCTCCCATGTGTTGCAGTCACGTGAATGTTCTGGCAATTGGTACCGGTTAATTTTCCACTTTTCCCTCTCTAATGCTCCTGGCTTGACATGCTGGCAGGCAGCACAACAGTTTGTTGCCATCCACAGAACATCACAAACCGAGACGCCGAACCCCAAGTTTCCCCCTGGGGACCTGACTTGATTGCAATTTTGTATCAAGGATGGAAAGTCCTGTGGGTTTTGTGTTGGTGGCAACAGTTGGCAAGACTGCAGAGACTTGGAACACAAATATCAAATTTAAAAAAAAAGCAAAAAAGAAGGGTGGGAGGCCAAGATGCAACACAAGCCACCAGTGCTATTTACTTTAATAGTGTTTTCCCTCTCTGCTGGAAAACAGATGACAGTTAACAGTACACAATCAGAGATTACCAGCATATTTATAACAGTCTCATGATAATTAATCACGCAAGCTTTCTGTCAAACAGTATATTGTTATTTTCCCCTGTATTTACCAAAAGCATGGTGATGTAAGCCAGTGCACTTCAAGGTATTTAGTCACTCAAAACTCTTGACATGTGATCTGTGCTTCAGCCGAGGGCTTCTCAATACTGCAGGGTTAGAGAAGAATGAGCTAGCTGAATCAAATGCTGGAGAGTTTAAAAACCTGAGTGGAGCACCAATACCATCTAGTGGAAAGAACATGTCACCACATACCAAGATTTCATTTGAAGTAATTTTAGAAGAAAGCAAATGTTTCATAATGATACATCAGTCTCTGCTGGGCAAACACTCATGTTTCAAATTTATTTGAAGCTGTCCAAAACTATATAGGCCTTTTGACTTGTCATGGAGGGAAAAGCACAGGTGTTACTAATGACATTAAAGAAACTATTTGTATCACTACATAGCAGTAACAGCAGTAACAGCTGTTCACTTTCTAGTACATAAGATATGTTAAGACTTAAGCATCAAACTTCATTCCTTTAATCACCAAGGGCTGTCTCCAGTGATGGAAAGCAACTCCAATGTTTTGCTTCTAGCTCTAGCACTTTTCTTCTTCTACTGAAGTTAGCATGCTAAATAGCTAGCCCTAGCCCAACCGGTCCATCTCGTCACTTTCTGATAGTGACTCACTGTAGTGTTCAGACTGTCCTGAAGTGCTGCTCAGAGGGCGTATTCTAACCTCTTGTATTGTTAACACAACGATGGCCAAATTTTTTGGCAAGTGATCATCATTACCATCCGCTTCCGGCAAGAAACAATGTTCCTTTAATGATGACTCAGATCTATTCAGGTATCCCATTAAGGCATGATAATGAGCCAGCATGCACAATACCAGGACCCTGAAACTGAAGCAGCCAAATGCAATATTACAGTCATTAATTTGATTATTTACAACTGTGACATGGTAGGATATCTATCCTCTGTGAAAAATGCCTCTGTGTGTGTATTTCTCTTTCTTCCACCAATGTTCAGTGAAAATCACCTGGGAGAGTTTCTGGGTCTTAATGTTGCTGTTGCTTTGTCAGTGATGTCTTAATAATGTTGCATTTTTTGATGTCAGCTCTCATTACACTTAACAGCATGTGTGTGTGTCAAAACATGTCAGTCTTCTATCCGTGGCTCATCTCATTTGACACTGATCTGATGATGACCTTGGCCTGATGTGACAAAGATTATGTAACTAATGGCACTAAATCGGCTCTGAAAAAGTTGACGTAGAAGCCTAACTGAGTACTTAATATATACATTTAACTATTACATTCATGATGAATGATTGAAACATAAAACACAGAAACATCAAGCACAATACTTCCAATTTGTTCTCTCACTAATGGATAAAATTTATTCATGTTGCTCATTTGAGGACACAAAGTGCTTTTCAAAGAGAATACAATAGCTCCAGGAATAGTTTGAGTTTTATTTTTTTTAATTCACTGTGCAGACACCACAGAGGTATGTCAAACAGTTCCCTTAAAAACAATGAGAAAGAATGCAAACCATCATTTAAAATAAATAAGTTAACAAGAGTTACTTTAAAAGATAAAAGGTCCAATATTAATATCAAAATATCCAGCAATTGAACAATAACAGTTGTGAATCAAATGAATATTTGCTTAAACAGTTACATTCAATATTTAAATTTGATTCTGTTTCAGAACATATTGTTCATTTTTTAAAATCTTGTCTTTCACATTTTCAACTTCACCAGTTCAAGGTGAGACTGAACATTCGAATGTATTCAGTTAATATAAAAACATTGTACTAATTTGTGTCCATAGACCTCAAAAAGACAAGACACTGACTGGCAAGCACAAACAGTACCCAAGCCAATCAGTTTCTACAAAGCACGAGCAATTTCAAAGAGATTAATCCTCACTAGTTCTGACATTAGCTTTGAAGTTCATCAAAGTCACCACAGGGATCAGATCATTAAAGCCTCCTCGGCTCAGTCATCTTTTTCAAACCTTTTCGGACAGGGAATTAAAATTTATCCTGAGATATCATTGCATGCTGTTGTCTATATTTCTCTGATCTCTCAGAAAAAGTTGCAGTATGCACATTGTCCACTAGAGACCACTATAACCTGCTCAAAACAGTTTGGAGGGCAAGGTCAGTCCTGGCAACAAGTGGACTCTCTTCCAGAGCCATGACACAAATATTCTTCAGCCCTGACTCTGTTTGTAGGAGCACAGTTGTGCATTGAGCCAAACACACTTACCTTTTTAATTACCAGATTAACAAGAAGATGTTGCTGTTAAGTTCCAAAGTGGCCACATAGGTAATTTTCAGATGGGACAGAGGTAATGGAATGTGAGGGTGATGGAGGTTGAAGATCTGCTATCACCTGCATGTTACATAGGTCAGAGGGTCTCTTGTATATTACACAAGGGGCCTTTGAAAAGCAGTTCTCAAGTACTGGGTACATGTCAAGAATATGCCAGTGTTCTCCTGATTATGCTCTCTATGGTCTTGGATAACCAGTGAATACTAATTAGCATAAACAGTTCTTCCCCTTCCATCACCCTTACGTTTCCTCAGCTCTTTCCCCTCTGGTAATTACCCATGTGGTTATTGCCAACAATGTCATTTCACACTCAAAACAGACTCATTGAACCATCCTCATATGGGAAGAAAATACAACATTAAAAGGCTGATTTCATTTTCTACTGCCAGTCTCACATAAATGATTAAATGTCCATGTGGGTTTAAAAACTCATATTGCTGAACCCTGTAGTAATATCAGAAACGGTGTAACATCTAGTCCCGTGGCTGTACATTTTTCCAAGGTGAAACACAACACTTCCACTCTTAGATATGTGGGAATTGAGGTAATAAAATGTGAACTCCTCTGGATATATATTGGGTGCTTTAGCTCCTGAAGGCCTCAATGAGGATTGTTCTCATTAGATCTTTTTTGTGACTGTATACCCTGTATCATGTCTCCAACTTGCTTTATATGTTGTTCATGTTTTGAATGTTCATCTTTACCTTTAGTGTTACATTTTCTGCACAAACTCTTGGGTGGCTGGAGACAATCCTAGCTGATACTGGGACTCTGGACAGATCACCAGTCTAGTTAGATGTTTTTGTTACAGTACACGTCCTGTTGGACTGCTTTTTTTTATCATTTCCAGTTAAACTACAACTGCCACAGACCATTTGTGCTGTACATGTTGATTTTCCCCAGACAGCCAATGATGTTGTGACTAGTCACTAGACCTTACAGTGGGTGTCAGGCTGTGTCGTCAACAGTCTGCTGGTTCTCATTGGTGAGTGAGACCATTCTCGAGCCCTGACCTAACTAACCTTTAACTCCTGCTCTCACCCAAGCAAAGAGCAGATACTCATCAGCTTGACCTGTGGCCTTATATCCTCATTTTATCTGCTTAAGCCGCGGTTGGCCCCACTTGCTTGATAGGCAGAACTATCTAAGTCCGTACACCCACTCAGTTGTTCAGCCATCATCCCAACTTATCCAGCTCCTCTATAGTCTAACAAATAGGTACTAAATACTGTATATCAGAAAACATTTCATATCACTCTCTGATCTAGTGCACTTTTGAAGTATCCATGCATCCACTGAATCCTATCTTCACCCAGGCAGAGAGCAGACACTTGATGGCATGACCCAGCCTTATCACTGGTTACACTAGTCCACTAGTGTAGCCAATAGCCACTCATTAGCATCCTGGTATGAGAAACTTTTCCTGAATTATAGCCCTTGACCTGTCTTTCCAAATAAAGGAACATAGTATTAAAATGTACTTGTATCTGAATGTAAGAGTCTAGGCAGGTCACCTTCTCAATAACTGGCAATAACTGGCCCACAACAACAAGAAGGCACAACAGTGTGTCCCAGTGTCCCAGAACCACTCTGTGAATAACAGACATGAATAAAATCCCAGGATAAGTTCAAGTAGAAACATTTGAAGGTACATTCCATTGACTTTACATGCAATCATGTTACCAGCCATTCCTCCGCATTCTCTCCAAACATATATTAAGACAGCTAACAGCTAGAATGGTTAGCATTTAAATGATTGCAGAGAAACTAATTCAACATTATGAAATGACACAAAATTAGCATGAAAATTTGTTCACTGGTAATGGTCCAACAAGACCATTTAGTGGGTGGATAAGTGGTCACACATTTGGCAAATGGTTGATCCAACAATATTAATTAGAATGCTACTTAACTGTGACATGTAGGTGTTTGCCACTAGCAATAGATATCTAATAAAAACAGTTTCCAGCCACACAACAATTGGTAACAAATTAAAGGAAAAACCAACCTAGATTGACTTAGTATGGACACTGAATAACATGTTGGCTTAAAACCTCCCATGGGTGTGCAACTAGGTTGAGATTAGGTGACTGCCAAGGCTGTAACAAAATTATAAACCAATACCATCCTTGCAGATTTTTTTTAACAATCATCTCTTTTCTTTCTTGCTGATACCCCAGTGATTTTTATGAATGATCCCCCCTAACTTAATGCCTCACCACATAATCCTGTTTTATCACAATAATACATTATATTAAGGGGACAAAATATTTTCTCAAAAATTCTCATAGTGACTTTAAACTGAAAAGCAACTTTTGAGTTGAGTTTGTGTTTTCTTTTTCCACTTGAAAAGGTTAAAGTATACATTATGTTATTAATGCATATGACCACTGTCTCTGATTGTTGATGGCAAACAAAGGATTGGATTTTCCATCTCCAGTAGCTTAATGCTGAGGATTACTGATGTCAGCTTCAGAAATGTTCGAAAGACTGGATGGTAAACATACATTATATATAGAATTAATTAAATGGACTAGAGATCAGAGGTAGACATGAATTTTTCACAAATACACTTGCAAAGAGGATGTGAAGGGGGGAATTATAATGGACTTTAAAGTATTTCATTTTTAATTCTGGAATTATTTGTTGTGCAACACTTTTAAAAAGGTCAAAATGGTAAATGGTAAATTTGAGTAAACAGGAATATTAATATTGATGATGTTGCTGAGATTGGAAACAACACTTAAGAAGTGCTAATAGCTTTTTTAGAGCCTATTTGTGATTGAGTTTGTACTCTTTATTTTAGCAGTTCAGACAGTCCATATGACATATCTTGGCTTGTTAAAATGTACCACACCAAGTATTCTTAAGTCCTTTGTCTTTGTTCAAAACTTCTGATGTGAACAAACCCTGTGTAACAATGAATATGTATGGTATTCGTGTAACAAGGGGATTGTGTAACACTCATGTAGAGAACATTTAATACAACAGGCCCCTTCATATCACCAGTGATCTTGTGCATAATGAAAGCATCAATGACCGCAGCAGCAGTGTGCAATAAGCTTGTAACTCTGAGCAAGAAGCCATATGTACTAAAGAGAGTTGCCTGTATATTTATTCTCACACCATTTCTGCTCTAAGTGCCCCTCATTATTTTTTAAGATGTACAGATCCAAAGTGTCATGCTCCTTAATGATTGTAGGCATGAAGAGACGTAGCATGTCATCCATCTACATTTTGGATTACTGTTGTCACGGACAACAGGCCTGGTCTGAGCACTTATCTGTGTTCATCAGTCTGTATTAAAATGCATCTGACCTACAAGTAGTAGATGTTTTCCATGTTCCTATTCAACATGAAATGAGAACATTGCGGATAATTAGGTCAGACGTCTTCTATAAATCCAAAACAGAACCAGAGTCTGGGGAAAGAAGTCTAGTTTAGGCGTCTTTTTGATTCTTTAGCTTCTGCCAAATTGTTTTGTGTGTGTTCCAAGAAATGGCTCCAAAATCATAAGGTGAAGGAATATGCATCTAATGTGCCAGGAAATTTAAAGAAACCAGAGCAATATACATGATTGAACCACAAAAGGTTTTTTTTAGACCCGTCTTTTATCTCCTACTCTATGAGAGGATGTTCTCTATGTAAAACCAACAACCTCATTAATGGGCTGTGTAATCTTCTCTGTCTGTTAGAACTATTCTCAGCCAACCAGTTGGCATTTTGCTTTGTTGAGTGACCTTGATCCTCCAAAAACCTCATGCCATGCAAATGCAAAAGCAAAAATAAATAAATTAATAAAAAATACAAATGCACACAAAACACACACACCGCACACACTGATAGGGCACACATTTTTGTGCCATGGCAGATGTGGCCATTGGCTGTGATGGTTAATCCAGAACGCTGGGTTTGATACAAGCAGGATTTAGCCATAACCATGATACTAACATCTGTCAGGATTCAGTTTTCGAGCTCCCAAACCCGCACGGAACAAAAGTGGAATATTTTTGTCTTACTGTCTTGGTAAAGAGGAGGGAGAAGCAGTTAATAGATTCAGAACCTGAGGTAAGTGTACAAGGAATTAATCAATGTAGAATGTTTCGTGGCCTAGAAAAGAGGTGCTTGATTCATTACAGCTTATGTAACACAGTTTTCCACAGTCTGGATGCTTTGTGCATTACTTTATTTTGCAGATGTTCTGCATTTCATAGGGGCTTATAAACATAATTTATATTTTGAAAAGGTCAATGTCATAATAGACCTGTTATGAAATATGAATTAATAAGAGGGTTTCAGTAATTATGACTGCAGTTTATTGTTCCTTATTGTCACAAATGCGCCCAACTGAATACAAATTAATTACAAATATAGTGCAGGAAATTAGTGTTAGTTTGGTCTGAAATCTACAATTATATTGGAAAAAAATACCTCTTGCTATTATTTATCACTACATTGCTGATATCAGGGAGAATCACATACACTCATTGCCAACAACATATTTTAGTGATAAAGTCACTTTTTATTTAGATTTTTTGGTGTTGTTGTTGATAAGAGGTTATTTAGGGTGATGGACTAATCAGGTAACTTGTTTTAAAGCTTGTATCATCTCAGCCTCTGCTGATTACATGATAAGACACTGTACTGAATATCTGCTTTTAATGAATAGCACCTTTGAGGCAAATGAACACAGAAGTCATTCGGGATTTTCAGCTGCATAATTAAATCCAGACATTTTAAGTGCGAGTGTTTATCTTAACCTAACAGTCTCTGTTATAATTCTACAACTTTTAGATGAAAACCTGTTCATTATGTGATGCTGACAAAGATATTTAACCTTTACAGTCACATATAATGTGGCTAAGTTTTCTCATCACACAAAATTGATAACTGACATTTGAACCTCTTTAATTCTTCACAGAAATAGATTTCACTAGGCTACAGATTAAACCCTCATTGCCTGTATAAGATGATGCCTGCATAACAATATGACAAATGGCTTTGTGAATGGCATAAATATGACAGGAGTGAGAACAGTGGGGGACATTATGACTTTAGATTGACTGGTGGAATCAATCCTTGAATGATCCTTGAAAGAAATTGGGCCATTGCAGCAGCAGACAGCACAGAAGACAAATCAAGAACTGAGCAATTGACAAAAACAAAGTAAAGGGCAATTAACCATTATAATGTTAAGTATAATAATCAGTACTCAAGATGCATAATGTCCTAGCACAATCAATACAATATCTTAATCACACAAAAAAATTAAATGGGCCCATAAAGTCTCTGGTGTATTAATTAGTTACCTGGTGATCCTTTTACTTTTAGTGTCATCATGAGGTCAAAGTTGAAATTTATCCAATACTTTGGTTTATGATCAAAAACCTGCTAAACTAATAACACTTTCAACAGCCTCAACTACTGCTATTTAATAGATGTTTGCAAGCTAACAAGCTAAAATAAGATTATATCAGAGTGATAACATTGTCATTGTGAGTATGTTAGCATGCTGATTTTAGCATCTAGCTCTGCCTCACAGAGCTGCTAGCATAGCTGTAGACTCTTGTTTTACCCAGAATTCATTCTTCATTCTAACAACATTTTTTGTTTTAGGAAATTTGCATTGTGAAAAACTCTCCATGCAGTGAATTAACTTAGTGTATAACCAACTTCGTTAAAACAAAAAAATCGTACTTTAAGACCATCTCTTCCAACAACAAGCTAATAACACGGCTGAGATGATGCAGCCTGGTCAGCACATTTAGAGGCTGCTCTGTAAACAGCAACTAATTTCAACTCCCTGGCACAGTGAACCAAAGTACCGAAATGCCAGGTCAGGTTTTAGCTTGATGCTGAATATCTGATGGAAGTTTAATTGGGTTTTGGAGGCCGAGAAATGTAGGGCACACTACAACCTGTTTTTTTCTTTTGCTTCTGTGCATTAGGATTAAAGGTAAATGCGTATAATCCACTGTGACTGGTTGACCTCAGAGTGAACATCAGTAATCATTTCAGCAACAAAATTAGATCTAGTGAATAAATACTCATGTCAAGCATTGTGTTGCACCTGCTTCCCATAGTGGTTCATTCATCAACAGACAACTGAATTTGTTTTTAGTATTTTTATGAATAGACCTTCATGACCTGCTGATATTGCATAGTTTGTACTTTTGAAACAAAAACAAAATCCTTGAGTGTCTCGGCCCATTTTAACAAATCAAATGATCAGCTGACTGGGCTGTATGTAGCCTAATGTTCCATGATGATCTTTTTTGTTTTTCATTTCTGTATTTCATGTTGCTACAATGTGAAACACCATAGGAAAACCAATGTACAATTAACTGTATTACTGTAAATATAAGCATTAATGTCAAGTCAAATCCAACTGAAATTTCAATTTCATTTTCATACTCAGTCATTCCACCTTTAAGTCTTTCAAGTCTTTCCAGTCTTTTGAGTTAAAAGTATTCTCTATTGAGCATTCACTGAATTTGGCAAAACAAGGAAATATTAGCAGAGCCTTCTTTCCTTTAGTTTGAAGAAAAGTTATGTCTGAGACGTGTCTTATTCATTTTATTCATGTTGAGGTTGAGTCATGGTGATATTAATGAAAACAATGCTAGCCATGCCGAAGGTTAGAATCCACCCCCATATACTTGGAGTGTATCAAAGGCAGCATCATGTGAAGTCTCCTTGTCTCTCTTTGGTGAAGAAAAAGTTTAAAAAGTCTTAAGAAGAAAGAAGAAGAAAGAATATGAGGCAAATGATAAAAATGACCCTGAATTTCCTTCACACTCAATACAATATAACTGCAAGGAATGCAGTTCACAATATGACTCAACTCAGCAGTAAATAGTGGTTGATGAATGAACATTTTTATGTGATCTTAACCGAACAAGTTTCATTCAGCTGTTCTAACAAACTGGTCTGTACCAGTTCTGTTGGCTTACATTTTTGAAGCAGCAGGCACCTTCAAGTTTTTGAGTAGTTTAATGTTTTACGAAGTGGTCTGTTGTTTTGTGGTGCTTCAGTGACTGGGGTCAAAGGGTGAAAGAGAAATACACCTGGTTTATTGAATCACAGTGATACTTATCTTAGTCTAAGATTCATTAGCTTTGTCCATCTTGCTCTTAGCTCCCATACATTCCAGTGAAGAAGAAAAGTGATGCACAGCAGTACAGTGTGTGTAAACATTAAATTGAAACATTGGTTTCACCTTAATCAAACATTTCTTTTTTATGGGCAGACAATAGACATCTGGGGGATCATTAAGATATCTTTAAAGATGTGACATGTTGCTAGATGATAAGTAAAACACAATATTTTCACTTTCCCCCTAAAGTTTGTGTTCGGAACAGAACTACAATGAAAGAGTAACGTACAGAGGGAGTTTGAACTTCTCTTTAAAGCTGTAATCTTTCATTCATAGTTCTTTTGTGTGCACATATGAAAGCCATCCCAAAGAGAGTGTCATGACAGTGTGCACTGTTATCTACATTTTTACGATTCATCATGTCTCATCCCTCTGTGAAGGCAAGCTTTTCACCCCACCTTTTTGTGTGGCCATTCTGTACAAGTATAAAAACTTTTGCCTTTAGAAGTGGTCAGACAACACTTTGTTTGCACTACTTCATTTCAAGCACATTAGGACCTTAAGGCAAAGTGTGAGGGGTGATGCTGGTAGACATTCTCAGCATCCAACAAGTCCACCACGAAGACTCTTGGACGTCCATCTCAGAGTGGTCCATCACATCAGACACCAAATTTACTCACACACACAAAAAAGGTGCATATGTGGTCTCTTTCTGGGGCAACTGAGTCCATCCCTGGCTCACTTGTAATTCAGACCCTTCTTTTCCTGGGTCTTGTTGAACAAGAAGACTTTGACAAACTGGTCAGAGTGAGCAAGAGCTGTATCGTGTTCCCCTCCTCTTCCTCCTGAGCACTGCCAGCAGCAGTACAACTGGTTTGCCTCGCAGTGTGATGTTTGCACAGTGTATGTAGCAGGTCTTGGTCTCTTTTCCCCACCACTGATACCCTCTATCATCCAGTGTCTGACTGTCAACTACTGCTCTACATTGGACAATACAGGGCTGCTATTTTGCTCTTGCCACAGTTGTTGGTGTTCAAGAGGTTGGCAAAGGAGCATAAAAATATTTACTGTAGATCAATCCTTCTAGAGGTTGGCACAATACAGTTTTTGGTAATTAGTTCACTATGAGTCATAAGATAAAGTCAGTCTATATCATCACATTTATATATGTCAGAGTGTTGCAAGCTGCTCCAGCCATAAGAAAATGGGGTTCTTGGCTGTTGTTGCCATGCCTCCTCTTGCTCTAATTCAATATCTGCGGGTGTTATATGCAGAGAGAAATGTCACACAATGCATGGTGGCTTCCTTTTATGATTTTAAACCTGCCTTACAGTAAGATAGAAAAGCAAAGACAACATATTTTGAGCAATCTGTAACTGCTTGTTTTTGTTTTTCATGCAGCAGCTGGTGCAGGCAGAGCCATGGGCAAGGCGGGGAGCAAAGTCCTGAGAGAGACCTCAGTGGATGGGGTTCAAGCACAGGTACCTGCCTGCAACACATCCTGCACAAACTCTCAGACACGATAAACACATGAAGGAACTGAGCTTGAAAATACACAAAAATGTGTATTAAACTGAAAATACATGAAACTACTGTGTGGTGTTTAGAGGTTGTGTGTGCATTTGTGTTTGTTTATCCTGACTCTGGTGAGATGGGCCAGCTGCTGTGCTGCTTTACAGCTATCACAGGTTATGCAACCAGGATCAGCAACAGCTTGCTTTCACACTTAATTTTTCCACATAGTATCATCATACCTACAGTGAGCTTTGGACAAACCATTAATATCTTATGCTTGAGCTGACTAAGGGAATGACACTCACCAGATGTACGCAGTGATGGATAGATATTCTATTTATTGCCAAGATTTTCAGAGTATTTTTTATTATTCATATAAGCTAACCATCCAGGAGGAGATAGATCAATCTCCATCTGATTAGATATGATTTTATGTTGTGATACTGTGAGAAAGAAAGACTTTTTAGATGATTTAACCAGATTTTATCCTGCTCTGTTTTTCCAGCATTCCCAAAGATCTGATATATGTTTTGGGAGTTCTGTAGTTTTTAAGATCAGTGCAAAACACCTATAAATCCAATACTGCCATCAAGTTTTCCTACTCATAGATTTTTAGTGTCCCTTTGCTCCACATTATGTTTTCACTTTGCCTCTCCAGTTTCTCTGTGCTCCCATTAAATCCCATTAAATCTGTTACATGTATATATATGTGTGTGTGTGTGTGTGTGTGTGTGTGTGTGTGTGTAGCAAGCAGAATATTTTTATACATTTTAACACATGTCCTGACAGGATCTTGGAGCATTGCCTGCCATGGCCAGTGGTGAATATTAAAAGTATAAATATAGTGCTTTGGTATAACCAGTATAGCAAATCTCATCATCTCATGGTATATCTCATCATATCATTCAACCCCACCGCCCACTATTTGATAAGAAGATAAGATGAGCAGGCTTAGCAGTCATAGGCATTACTCTTGAATACAAAAGTCAGATGAGATGATTTTTTTGGTAACACTGCATTACTGGTCAGTTTATGGACTTTATGTTAAACAATGAATGTTTTTCAGCAAATAAATAAATAAAAATGAATAAAGAATTTAAAAAATGGTCAGTATATGAGTCAACATGATCTTATCACAGATAGCAGCATCACCATAACAAGAAACTACAAGAAAGTAATTAATAATTAATAATTAATTTATCCTCCAGGGAACAATGACAAGTTTATTTTTCAGCTCTTTAAGGTCTCTCTCACATATCTTATTTACAATTCTTAAAACAACAACCATTTAAATTTAAGGGATTCTTATTAAAATGTTTTTAAAAATGTAATTGGCCAATATGTCATATTCTGATATTTAAAGATTTTGTATTAGCCACAAAGAAATCCAGCATTAGACAGGCTCTGCGTTAAATGTGTCAGCTAGCAGTGGTTAGAGTGAAAAAGTTGGAGCACATCTTATCTGTGCTCATTATCTAAATTCCCCTCGACATCCCAAATTGTCTGCCGTTCCCTCACCCAGCTGATCCAAATTCTCTGCACCCATGTGATTGTACTTTTCAGTTTACGCTCTAGCTAAAAGGCGCACCCTATCACCCCATCTCAACTTGCTTTAGCTGAGTGGGTGCCATCTTTGTCAGCTCGTGCAGCTCGGCGGTGGGCTCCACAAGGCGATAGCAGGACTGAAGTGATTTGATTCACTGGGATTAAGGATTAAGATTTCCCCCCGCCGCTTTGGTGGAGTAAATCTGGGGATTATGATGTCAACCGCCTGTGGCTGCAGGGGAGGAAATTGAATTGTGAGGGACGGGAGCGCTGATGGCCCAGAATTATAGCACAGTCAGTGAGAAATCAGAGCTGGGAGTCCATATCTGTGCCTTTCACCTGCTCAGGAAAACCACCATTGGATACCATTTACTGCCTTTGGGATCTAGGAGTCACTCACATAGTAGAACTAACTCTGAGCAAATGTATAGGATGTTGGTTGAGTGATAAGAGGATTTCTGTGTCACTGGTAATCCACCCTGCTCTGGCCTGTGAAGCATCAGGTGGTGAGTACCGTTAAGTGCTACAGAGATCACTTGTGTAGTGAACAAGGTGACAGGGATTTCTGACTTCTTTTTACAGCTGAAGTCAACAGATAATATGAAGCAGAGCATAGAAAATATTTCTGGTCAGATGCTGTAAATATGGGAAACTTTCAGATGTGTGCAACCTAACAATTTTACACATTCAATGCTATAACCTACTGTATGTTATTGCATGTTTGTGTGTCTGTCTGTCTGCCTGTATCAAAGCCAACCCCTGCTGTGGCTGCTCCTGCTGCGACTGTTAAATTAGAAGGACTCACAAAAGCCAGCAGGATGAAGGTGAAATGGACCCAGCTGGGTTTGGTATTCTTCCTCGTTTTGTCACTGGTGATGACCGGATGCTTCTTCTGGCAGTATCAGCTCCCAAAGGTTCTGCCAGGTAAGGCCAACGCAGGTGACAGATGATGCACTGTGTTGTGTGAGATGGGTTTTTTCCCTCTGAAATATTGTTGCTGTGAGGGGAATTATGTCTTGAACAGTCTTCCTCTTATCTCGATACTTTAATGTTTGGGGTTTTCCAGAGACTTTTGATGTATTAGATTTCAGATTTAATAGTTTTTCAGGGTTACTGAAACATAAAAATTGCTAATAACCCAGTGCTCGAGATCTGGACTTGAGGCAAAACTATACAGTATTAGTGTGAAAATTTAGTTTTAATAAGACTGTGAGCTGTACTTTATTTGAGAGTTGGCTGCCTTCAGGTTTGACCTTTCTAAAGACAAATAAAATAAAAATATCTGTTGAATTTTTGAAAAGGTCGCTGCATGATACGTTTTTGCCTGCACTGGAACTTTTTGTTTATGTTTCTCATAGTTAGCATTTCCATTTCATTAGCACATAGTTTATCATTTGGTAATTTTGGTTTAAAAAACAATGCAGAATAACCAAACTCCTGCTAAACATTCTCACAAATTAACCATTTGAAAGAGCAGTGGATCTCTGTGTCTGTGATACTGTGAAGCTCCTTATTTATTTCATTTGCCATTCAAATATAGCTGTTAGCTTGCAGCTAACTTGGATGCTCCTTTTTATCTGATCTGACTGCAACAACAACAACAACACAACCTCAGTTCCTACTGCGACGCTAATAATTGATAGATAATTTTTTCCCTTACTAAGAGATATATCTCTCATAATTAAGAGAGATTAAAAATCTCATAATTGTGCGATCTTTATCATGTAATTATGTGATAAAGTCTGAACCTGCCACAGTTGTTGCTCCTGCTGGTTGTGTGTATAACTGGCAGTATCATAACGAGTTCAGGTTCTCAGGAGGTCAGTTAAAACTGGCTAAACAAAGTGGAACTTGACAGTAAGTTGATTTTCATTTCTTAGACAATACAAATTGGATTTAAAAATCACAAAGACAACATTGGAAACAGGCAGAGACAGTGAAAAGCTTTTAATTGTAATGCATTCAGTCCTGGAAAATCCATGTAAATGTCAGAGTATGGCATCCCTCCAGCTGCAGGAGTAGAAGTCTGGCTTAAACATGTTGACACTTAATTATAACATTGCATCAGGTTCTTAACTGATATTTCTTCAAGCTGAGCGCACAAACAAAATGCTTTATTCTCTGAAATACTGCCCATGTTGGTAATCTCTGTGTGAGTGTATGTGAGTGAAGGGACATCAGGTGATGTTATTAATGGGAAAGCAGGGCTCCCTGCTGGTTCTGATTCATATTTCCAATATGCACTGATACTTCTCTTTATATTCCAAAAAACTCATTTTTCGTGCATGTTCTTTAGAATGGAAATGCAAATGGTGGCCTGAAGCTACAATGAAACATAATGAAATACACCCTGCATTCACAGTGGGACCATGCTGCATCTGCTTTGATCAGCGAGTTGTATATCATGCATCCTGTTAAATTGTATCCAGTAAGATCACCGGGGTTCACTGGGAAACAGAGAGAATCAATGAAGCCCAAAGCCACCAACTTATGCTATAGCCTTTGTGTCATCAATACATTATTCTATCAAGTATCAAGTGGGAATTACAAAAGCCTGTCCCCACCTCCCTCTTCTACATTTTCTACTTTCTTCCTTTCTTTTTTCTCATTTTCTACCCATCCACTCAGATGAAGGGATGGGTCGCAACGCCAATTCAGAGATGACGTGTCCCCGCTTCCCTGAGCCTCTCCCGCTGGAGCATCCCATCCCCAGTCTGAAAGAGGCCCTGGAAAAGGTGAGAGGAGCCGTTCATCCCTGCACAGATTTACAGTAAATCTGCGGTCGCATTTCCATCACGCGCTCTCAAGTCAGGGGAAAATTTACAGGCTGACCAGTGGTAATCCTTCACACCAAATGCTGTTGTAGTTGACAGAAGGAGATTAAAGATATAGCGGATGAAAAAAATGTGAGTGTCTGTCCGAGCAAAAGGTTGTGTTTCTGTACACAGAGAGCAGCCGGAGACAACAACATTTCAGCTCCTCTGAGGATGTGGAGCAGTGGGTGCACATTAGTAATGAAGATATTTGGTGAAAAAGATAGGTGAACATCAGCACCAAAATTCCACTCATTAATTTAAAGTCAAGCAAAAGTTTTCCAGTTAAATTTCAGTTTGCCTGTTCTGAGAAAAGATTCTTTCATCTCTGCAGCGAAACTGATAATGAAAATCAAACATGAGAACTCTTTGATATTCATTACAGTGAAAGACTGTCCTGTGAGAAACTTGAAGATAAATGGAGTCTTTGTTCAATTAATTTTAAAGAATAACGTTCTTTTACCTGCAGATTTCACTTTGCAAACAAAGGCCACTGATTTCTCTTAATGAAAACAGGAATATATTTTATAGACTGTTCTCAGTCTGGCAGAGTGGAACATCAAAGTTATTGCTGTGGGGTTTCATGTTGCAGTTAATAAGGGACACCAAAGGCATGTAAAAGTAAAAGTGCACAAAAAAAGTGCACTTGAGCTGTGGTGCTCATTTCATAAATAGATACCTGTAGGTTCAATATAAACAGCATGAGTGTCAGTATTGGCAGTCCCACTTAATACATGTATGAATGTTACAACATGTCTAAGCACCAAACCATCAACACATGGCTTTGAGTTATTACACTGTACTTTGAATTCACTTTGTAGTTTTACTTGAGTAACAAATCTGTATACCTCTTCCATCACTGTAGAGCAAAGTAAAAATACTTTGATACAATTTAAAGTTCTGTTTTTTTCTGAACTTCTGAAATTCCGCTTCAGTAAAACTATCAGCTAAAGCATCCAAATACCTGTGCAGTAAACAGGCCCCTGTGAGTCATATATTTATTACAAATGACATTATTACATCACTAATACTGATACCTCATTGTGTAAGCAGCAGTATTTTACTGTTGTAGCTGGTCATGTTGGAACTAACTACTGTGTATATACTGTTAAGTAGTTTAGTTCAGTGGCTTCCAAACTGGGATACTTTTCTGTTGGATACTGTTCTTCTCATTTTGGCCTCAGAAAAGTTTTTTAAATGGTACAATCAATAAATTCTGAGAAATTTAGAAGGGAAATTTCTCTTTGAGGGAGCGAACAACTCATTAAGATCTGAAACATGACAAGAAGCTCCACTGCTAGACACTGCTTTTCTCTAAAGGGTGACGAGCGAAAAAGATTGGGAATGACTGGTTTAATTTTTAAAGATGCACTGTATTTTAGAAGATTATTGTGTTTATGTAAAAAGTAAATGTTTCTGTTAAATAAATGTTGTGGAAAGTACAACCATTTCCTCTCAGATGTAGATGACTAGAAGTATAATGCAGCATAAAAAATGTATATCAAATGGAAAGTCATGTTGAAGTACCTCAGATCTATACTTGGGTACACCACTGCTGTCCTAGACACAATTACATAAAAAATGTCTGAAATTGTGCAGACACAGTAAGAGGTATTTTATAACTTTTATTGCTTTTATCTAAACTCTAACATCAGGACATGTGATGGGTCACACACATCTCTCTAAAGCATACTGTTAAAATACTTCAAGGGCATCTTTTCAGAGCAGATGGTTTGAGTTTAGCCATTAACTCTCTGCCTTGTGTCTCTTGTCTTGATGAATTCAAATTCCTGCACAAGGTAAGAGCGCTGAGAAATGTACAGCAACGAGAAAAGTACAACTTGAGCATTAAAATAAATGTGCTGTGATCATTGCTTTAGCAGTCATCTGAAATGCATAAAGCATTTAACATCATCAGACACACAGTTCAGACTAATTCTTTCTATATAGGAAGAAAACAGTGATCTAAATGAACATAATGCAGAGCTGCACAGACATATTCATTTTTGTATATTTTTTGTATTTGTATAATTGTATATAGACAACACGAGGAGAAAAACTGTCTGTGTCACAAGTTCAAGAAAATAAGATGAAAAAGTTATCACTTTACCGCCTCTTATTTGAGGTCTAACTGTATAATTATTTTGGCTGATTGCTTCTATAATGAGGGTGTTGTGAGGCCAGTGATCGAAGACTGCAAATACACTCACTTAATTTGACACAGAACAGTTTATACATTCTGGCAAATGACATTTTTTCAGCTTCCTTGCCAAGAGACTGATGAGAGGAACAGCACCACTCTCACATCTGCACAGTAAATATGATGCCACAGCCAGCAGCCAGTTAGCTTAGCTTAGCATAAAGACTGGTAGCAGGGGGAAACAGATAGCCTGCCTTCATTATTTATGAAATATCCTACCTTACAGAATAAACTCCTCACTTCCTGCTCTGTCTCCTTCAGGTGGACATTTTGCTCCGGCAGAATATCAACCCCATTAGCCTTCCCGCTCTGTCGGCCATTGTGATTTTAAATGACACCGTTTTGTGGACTGGCAACTTTGGAAAGAGGAACGGCAGTGACCCTCTCTCAGGACTCCCCAATGAGTACACAATCTACAGGTGAGTACTGGGCCGAAACTGTTCACTTGCCTGATAAAAGTGGTAACCCGCAAGACCCCTGAAGTTGTTAGGAAATCACAGACACAGTGTGTGAATTTTTAAGCAGTAAATGTAAACTCCCCTCAAACTCAACTCAAGCTCACTCATCAAACACCTGATGTCCTCTTTCTTGGATTTTCTGTCTGCCTTTCTTCAGTCATCTTTTCATAGTCTGCACAGTCACAGTGTTTATCACATCTCATTCTCACTGATCACTTTTTCTTCTATTGATTCTGTTGCTGCAGTCAGAGGCATAAAGCCTTCCTGTGCTGCAGAGGAAGCAATGTGTTTTCATTACTGGATGAGTATTGTTGTATCATCTTGATTTAGCGTAATGGGACCATTAGCTGTGGATGTAAATATCATTCAACCAGTGCACATCTGCCCAGTAGCTCCTGATTTTGATGTGTAATTGATGTTGCATGATGGCGATCCTATTTCTCCTGAAAGTGATTATTCTAAAAAGGCAAAGTAACCACTCAGTCTGTGTTACAGCTGAGGTCTCTGTAGGGATGAGTAAGCTACATAAAACCATTTGGAATTGGCAGTTAAAGTTATTTAACTGCAGGAACAGATCAGTTTTGATTAAATTGGATTTAGAGTAGGCCCTGTGGGTGTTGCCGAACCCAAGATTTACAGTAATAATTACAAAAAGAGAACTCTTAGCTTAGAGGTTTTACCTTTCTCTAACATAAAAAAAAAGTTGACTCACTGAGCTCCTCCGCAGTTTCCTCTCTTGTCTGGGCAAACACCCATACTCTCTAGTGTGTCTCAGGTGCAATCAATTAGCATTAAACAAGAGACACACCAAATCAAAGCCACCATGAATAACAGTCAAGCTGGTGTATAAGTGCCTCACCAGGTGGACTGGGTGCTCCTCCAATGTGTGAGTCACCGAGGGGGAACTACAAAACAATATTAATAAGTCACACTCTAACATCTGCGTGAGGCTGTTGCATTATCACAGCAATGAGTTCAGCTAAAGCCTATATTAGCATGCTAATATGCTCATAGTGACAGTGCTGGTGTTCAGATGTTTAGCATGTTAACCATCTTTCACTTTTGAGATCCTACAATTTCCTTAACGCAAACACATATTGTGTTAGACCTTCTCCCACATCTCAAACTCTACTTAATGTTAAAAAAGTCTTGAAGTCCAGCCCAAGAAAACCTCAATGATCCAAGACTCAAAAAAAGCTCCTCCGTAGTCACAGAAGACATTATGCAACCATGCCTATAGACTGAGTAGTAGTCAGCCTGTGTTGTTTATGTGTAAAATTGGTGGAACCCTTTGACACTTGATGATTACTCTGCTTTTTAGTGAGCAGTGCCACAAATGTATGTTGAAAATCAGTCACAAATTATCTGTCATCATTAAATTGTTCTTTAGGGTGAGCTTGTAACAAAAATGTCAACAGTTAGTTACATAATGGTATTTAACATGAACACACACACACATGTACACAAACATAATGTACAGTATTGGGCTCCAATCAATCCAGCAGCCAAACAAAACTATTACTCATAACAACAAGCTCCAGTACTTTGCACACTGTAGCTCACATTTAACTCTTACAAGATGTGACATTTAAAAATAGGTGCATAAAGAATTATTGAGTTCTTTCAAATGTGCTCTAAGTGCTCTGACACATTCACAGCTGCTCCTGAAAGTGCTTATGATCCATTTAAGTAAATTTTCCCCAATTAAACAGTTTTGCTGAAGTTTGTAATTTTGTTCAGTGCAGGCAGACACAGTCAATGTTATGTCTATGAGCTTTCAGCATAAGCGCTCATCTGTGGAATCAAAGCACTGCACGCTGTGACGACTAAGTTTCAAGTTTGTAAAAAAAAAAAATAGGATGTCTGCTTTGAAAACTTTTGGCTTAACATCATCTTAACATCAACAGATTTTTTTTTGCTGTCAGACTGCACCACATCCATGTGCTTTATTTGTGAAAAGCTATCTGTTTGGTAAACACAGAATAACTCTTTATGTAAGCTCCTAGAATAGGAGTCGTGTTGTAGGTGTTTACACATACCTAGGCCAGTCTAGGCTGTGAAAGGCGGTATTGAAACTCGGAAAACACAGATCAAGGAGTATGTTTTAACTGTCAGCTTGTATAGACATTTATATAAATCAGTACCCAATCACAATCTTCACACATAAAACAACTATGCATTTAAATCTCGTTAAGTTAAATCAGTTTTAGGTTTTAGTTTTACCTACTAGTCTTATTTATGATAAGTTTAACCTTCTTATTAGCCCGCCCCACAACCAGTAAAACACCTTGAGAATGGATTTTGTAGTGACACACCTTGTCCGCATTACTGATTTGCCTCAGTAAAATCTAGAATGACATAACAATGTACAATCTGTGAAGTCCACAAGGGAAGCAAGGAACAAACCTCCTCCACTCAAAAATGTGGTTTTGTCAATGTTACTTTGTCATTACTACCCTTTGTTATGTTTGAGCTCCACTTAGCACTTGAGCACGGTGTTGCAGTGGCTAGCACTGTTGCCTCCTTCTCCCTGTGCCTGCTTGGTTCACTCTGGGTACTCCAGCTTCCTCCAACAGTCTAAAGACATGCAGGTTAATTTGTGACTCTAAACTGCCTGTGAGTGAGAATGGTTGTTTGTCTCTATATGACACCCCTGACATATGATCATATGACTGATGATCTGTCTAGGGTGTACCCCGCCTCTCTCCCAGTGTCCAGGTCTGAGCTTAAGGATAAATGATATAGCTAATGAATGGATGAATATACAGAATGTCAGTGTGGCACTAGAGGGCTAGGTGTTTCCTACTGTTTCCAGTCACTATGCTAAGCTAAGCTAACCAGGTGCTGGCTATAGCGTCATATTTACCACACAGACACAAGATTGTTTCTTCTCATCTAACTTTTGGCAAGAAAGCTGATGAACATATTCCCTGAAAAATGATTGAAACGAGTCAAATGATTCCTTTGAGTCTCACTTATTAGAGTGATGGCCAGGCATCTGGTAAAAGACAATGGGGAACAGATGGAAAGCAAAAAAGAAAAGGAAAAAAACAAAGCCAGGAAGTCAGATGCAAAGGTGGCAGTTTGCAGTAAACAAAAACTGTGCATCAGTGTACCAAACACAAAAACACTCCTGAAGTTTTCCTTTTTTTTGACAGATTAAAAAACAATCACATTGCTCTGTTATCTGCCTCACAGAATTGCCAGCCTGTCCAAAATCTTCCCAACGCTGATGCTGTACAGACTGTGGGAAGATGGAAAGATCGGCTCACTTGATGACCCTCTGGAGAAATATGTGGAGAACTTCACCATCAAAAACCCTCTTGGGAAGTCGCGAGACTCTGAGCTGAAATACGTAACAGATGGTCTGATATTTCTGGACAGCGGGGAAGTTCAGATCCGCTCCTCCTCTGTCACCCTGCGCAGGATGGCCAGCCAGCTCTCAGGTATGAAGATACAGTGAATTACAATGAATGGACTTAGAATTTAACTAAACTCTAGAGTGACTTACCTGCAGTATGTTTTATTTAGAATTCTTGTGTTAAATATGGACATGAAACATGAAAACAATAAAAATGGTCCTTTTTAAGCAAAAATGCCAAACGTAATTGTTACAAGCTTCTCAAATGTAAGAATTTGTTGCTTTTCTGTGTCTTATGTGACATTAAATTAAATATCTCCGGGTTTTAGACTGTAAAAAGCCACTTGAAGGTTAGTTTGTTTGTCTTATTGTGGATTATTAAAGATCTGAAATTTTCTTCCATCACTGAAAATCACAAAATACAAACAGATCAAGGCAGCAGCAGTCTAGCAGCTCCTGTGTTCTGCCCAGTAAAATTACTGGTTTTATCTATGGAGTCTGGTAGTGATATATAGCAATGTTTCATGTTAAAGAAAAAGAATCTTACTCTTAAATAAAGAGATCTTTCTCTTTAGAAATCCTATCCATAGTGTCGGTGACAAAAACAAGCACTCTAGTGGACACTGACATGAAAAATTGCCCATTTTATTAAATTGCAGCAGCAGTTTGTGGTTATTACACCCCAAACATGGGAAAATAAGGTTCAAGTTAAAAAGTACCAGTTATCCTCAAAAGCTACTAACATGCAAAGAGACATTAGACATGTTTAAAAATGTTTCTTGTTGTTTATTGCTGTTTGTAATTGTATTTAGAGATTGCAGACAAACCTGCATTACAGTTATGTTGGAACTAAAGAGTTGGTGTGATCCTGCATAAACAGGCTCCCGTTTATCTGAAGACAGTTTTAAATTTGTAATACTTCACTCTGTGTAATTAATTAAAATAAAAGATGAAGAGAAACACCTGAGGCAGGAAGAATCATAAATCTTTGAATATCCTTCCCTGTCTCAGTTTATCATCGGGGTATCAGGGCTGAACAATAATCATGTTTGGGGAACTCTGAATTTGTCACGTACCAATAAAGTGTAATTGTAACCATCAAAAAGAAATAGAGTGGAGAGGAAAGAGAGAAGAGGAGGAATTGTTTTGTGCACACAAATACAGTTAATCTGTTGTTGTTGCCATTTTTGTTTTTTATTTAACCCTGTTTTACTGTGGGCTGATTCAGGCCTGCCCAGGAGACTCCGGGCCACAAATCTGCTTTGGAAAGGAAAAACACAGTCTGCAATCAATCTGCTACAAGATGATGTCCTCGTCGCAGACCCAGGCACCAAGTAAGATCTGTTTTGCTGTGTTGGTGCCATTAACTTGTACATTAATGCGCAAGCTAGAATTGAAGATTTAGATATTATAATAGAAGATTTGAGGCATTTTAAAACAGAATTCTGATTATTTTACTGATGCACTGATGACAGCAATATGATCAACAGTCAAAATAGTCTGGCAGATAACTTCCTGTAAAATCACAACTTATTGTTTTCCACACTTGTTTTGTAAAGACGCTGGTTGGTGGATTTTGACTAGCTGTTTCCTCCAGCTTCCTGTTTCTCTCTTAAGCTAACCTAACTGGCTGCTAACTGTATCTTCATAATTCAACCAGGAAAATAATTTTTTCGAATTTTCTACATGAACCAACTTTTTAAGATGTTCTCCATCTCTGTAACTTGCTTCCAGATGTCACTACAGCAACCTCGCCTTCTCTCTGCTCGCTCACGTGATGGCCGAGCGGGTGGCCGGCATGGACTACCAGCGCTGGATCACAGACAACATCCTTGACCGGCTGGGGATGGAGGACACCGGCTTCGACATCACCCCAGGGCTGCAGAGTCAAATGGCCGTAGGTGTGTACTCTAACGGGAAGCCGGCCCCGCTCTATGACCTGGGCTGGTACCGTCCTTCGGGTCAGATGTTCTCCACAGCGGCAGACTTGGCTAAGCTTGCCATGATGCTGCTGGGCGCTTATCACCGCAAGTTGCTGGAACCAGACTCACTGAAGATAATGCTGACCCCACTATTCAGGTGTGATAAGGACTACTTTGCAAACCGTACCGGGACACCATGGGAGGTGAATGAGCTGATGGGCTACGAGGTGTTGCGTAAAGACGGAGACCTGGACGGTTATTCTGCCACTTTCTCTCTGGTGCCTAGACTGAAGCTTGGCCTTGTGGTGCTCATGGCTGGCAGCAGGTCTCAGAGCCAGGATGTGGTCACCAAGGCTTACAACTATATCATCCCAGCCATAGAGAAAGCCTTCCGGGAGGCCAAGAAGGTCCTCTTCGCTCCCCCAAACCCAGACCCTTACATCGGCTTCTTCACCTACAGCAACATCACCTTCTATGAGATCAAAGCCGGACCAGATGGTGTTCTGATCATGCAGCAGTTTGGGCCTCAGATTGAAGAGCTGATCCCAGAAAAGTACAGGACAATAAAACTCAACTACCTGGTCGACCGGGTGTTCAGGGTGGTGTTTGAAAAAGAGTACCCTTGTGTTTTGCGAGTTGGCACAGCCTCGGTGTCCCTCGAGGCCCAAGATGGCCAATTATTTAACTTCTACACATTTGACAAGAGGGGTTTGTCCCCTGGTTTTGACGCCCCGGGACTGAATACGTATAATGTGGTGAGAATAGCCCGCAAGCCATCCTTCTCAAGCTGAAGTGCTGCAATGCCATGGCCTAAAGACAAATGGTACGTCCTTGGGATGTATGAGGGACTGTAAACAAAAAGGAGGCTGTGAATATTGAAAGACCAAATGGAAAAGTTGGGAGTCATTTTGGCGGTCACAGATAGGACTGTGCTCTTGATTTACAGAGAGCACAGGGAGGGAATGGTGTTTCTTCCTCCCAGTTGTATAATGTCTTGCACAGAAAATGAATTTATTTCTCTTCTGAATGATATATGTGACTGTCCCTCTCGCACTGGTCCTTCATTATGCCTCCTAACTGAACGTTCACATTATGCTGATACAGTGCTTGTGTTTTTCCTGCCTTCATTTAAGCCTTGGTCCTCTTGGTGTGCTCTGTCCTTGAGTTTTCATGAGTGAAAACAGCAGAACACTGGCTCATGGCAAACACTTGTTGGGGTTACATACATGAATATTTAGCCACATCTCATATTCAGTTCTTGGACCATGATTGCAGTTCCACAAAATCATCATTGTCTCATGCATATTTCATTTCTTTGTGGTACTATCCTTGTGGAAGGTAAAATCAGGACATTTTCATGGCAAATGTGAATATGCGTCTCTTTTAATTACACGGGGATGTTGCCACGGGTATGGAGCTGCTGATTTAATAGCAACAACCAAGCGCTTACATGTGACTAAAATGCAAAATATTTTGGCTCCTCAATAAGCGGCGATTAAGGACAGAGAGGCTTTTGGTTGCCTGTGTGACATTCTCCTGTGTAATCCCAGAAAATGGACTCCTATTCATCCTGACCTCTAACACCAATATTAATAATACACTGCCCTGACTGCTGCAGGAAAATGACAGATTCAAGTGTACAAAAATAACCCTCAAAATGCAATGGCTGATATTTTACCTTTTATGATAGATTGAGTGTCTGGGGAGGATGTGATGGAAATGGAATAGAGATTGAAAATGTTGCTTATTATGAAGCATCAGGTGCAACGAGTGAAATCGAGGAGAATGTGAATGTAAAGCTGCCTAAAAATTAAATCTGCTGTGTCCTCTATATGCGGCTATGGGTACAATACTGAAACTGGCATTCGATTGTACAATCCAATGTTGTCACGGCTCACAGAACAAAGCTTGTTCTGACTGATTGCAGAAAGGAAAAAAATCACTTGTTGTATCGAAAGCCATACTGAAGCAAAACTATACCTACATGCAAATTGTGCCATGTGTGCTGATTCTCTACTATTGTTCAGGTGCGTCGTACCAAGTAAGATGTAACATGAGGCTTGTGCAGCCCTTTAGAAAAGCAGCAATCACACTGATGAATAAATTCTATTATAATATAACATCGAAAAACACCAGGCAATAACAGTGGTTAAAAAAAGAATAATGGCTTTGTGTAGATAGCTTAGACATTTATTTGTGTCGCTTTTAAATTAGGCATTTCACAATAGCCATAATCACTTTTCATATCTGCAATCACAGTGAACAAGAGTTTACCAATCAATCACATCACGTACATGATGGCTGACCGCTCGACCACAGAGAGACAAAACAAGATTAGGGAAAGCTTACAGTAAAGCAGTACATTCTTTGTTCCACAAGTTCCACTGAAACACTGGGACTGAGTTGACCTGTTTTTGCTGCCCAGCACAGCAACACAACAATTTTCCAACCAAAAAAATAAGAACAGGATTAATCAAGTACAACATATTATCATTCAGATCAGATTTTGATTGTCCCACTTCCCCACTGGGTTCACCCTATAAGGCATATAACAGATACAGCATAAGACAGCAGGTGGAATATGCAGGCACTGTTGAACAATATCATCCATAGTAACAAAGAAACCAAGTCAAATCAAAGAGTACGTACAAGCTCTTTAATGACATGAAATACGTTTAAAGGAATAGTTCAACATTTTGAGAAATTCACTCATTCAATACCACTCTCACATCTGTAGCCTATAGTAAATATGAAACTGAGCACAGTTAGCTTAGCATTGTATAAAGACTAGAAACAGTGCTAAAATATGAGATATGCAGTAATATGTTAATTAGTGTGCATTAGATGTGCTGGTTAGTGGATTTTTGTACGTTTGGACAGAGCCAAGAAAACTGTTTCCCCCATATTTCCAGCATTTATGCATCTTTATGCTAAGCTAAGCTGCTGGCTCTAGCTTCATAGTGAACAGACAGATACAGTGTGAGAGTCCATTTTCTTGGCAAACTCTCAGCAAGAACGCAAATTAGTGTATTTGCAAAATGTCAAGCTACTCATCTAAAGTGGTTCTGCATCAGCTGCTTGTTAGCTTATTCAAATCAAATCCCAATTAGAACACAGAGGTCTTGCAGGTCGTCTCTTTACATGCGCATGTGAGGATTGCAGTGTCCATGCTCAGCGTAATTTTGGGAGATAGCAAAGGGATGAAAGCATTCAAGTCCTTACCCTCGGCCCGAGCTCTGGAGCTTGACACAGAGGGATCCAGTAAAATCTTAGGGAAGGGCGGCGAGTCTCTGACAGAGCTGCTGTCATCCGTCTGGGAGCACACAAGTTCCCGGAAACACTCCCTGAACCGCGTGGAGAGCAGGCTGTAGATGATAGGATTGACCGCAGAGCTGAGGTAGAAGAGGACACCCGACAGGATGTGGACATACTGATAAATATTGTGCATCATGTCGGTCCACTGGCTGATTGAACTCCACAGGAGCCGCTCGATGTGGAAGGGCGCCCAGCAGACTCCGAACACAGCAACGACGATCGCTAGAGGATCAGGCCAGAGAGAAAGCAAGTTGTTTAAAAAGGTTTCATTATTTACAGGTTCAACAGTTTTCTTTCTTGCTTCTCTTATCCATGTTATTTATTTCTTCAGTGTATTTTGATGACATTTTTCCCCTTTTACTATACCAGACAAGCTGTTCAGATGGAAAGACAAGGATGTACATCTCCCCAGATTGGACATGTGAAGATCCAACCAGTGGTTTTTGTATGTAAGTACAATTTGCGTTACTTGGTCTGTTTACATTTATGTACTGCTACCAAAATAACAAATGTAAGATAGGCTTATTGAATTCAATGCATAGTTAAGGATGAATCCAGTGGTTCCCAACCTTTTTGGGCTTGCACACACTTAACAAATGAAAAGAGAAGAGATTCCCTTCAAGATAACCTTCTTTCACTAAAAAGCAAACATTAGAGAAAAGTGAAGAAAATATTACCAATTTGTGGAGCAGAACCTTTGTTTTTTCTTGTCTCCCATCCCCAATAATCATTACACAACCCACTATCCTGTCACTCTTTGGAGAGGCTGGAACCCTAAGTTGGGAACCACTAAGGTAGCATTCAGTGATATTCCTTAACAATTATGTTTTTTTTTTTTTTTTAAGTAAATGGCAGAAGAAATCTTGAAAATGGAAACTCAGTGTGCCATTATCCTGTAATTACCATTCTTGCTGGGCAAATATTTCAAAAAAAAAAAAAAAAATCATTTAAAAGCCTGTTTTAGCAATGCACACTTATTTAGACATGGCATGTCTAATATTGTCCCATAAAATTTCTCTCAAATGGCCTAAAAGATAAAAGTGAACACAAAGTCACACAGGTGTAAAAACCCTTAAAAACATTAGTGTTTTATAGTCTTTTCATTCATTACCATTTGTAAATGTGTCACTCTGAGCTGCAGAGGATGGTTAACATCATTTGGTGGTGGAGCACTCTTGCATGCCTCTCCTATTAATCCATCAATAATGCTCTCAGGATGCTCTCACTGAAGGATGTGCAGCAGACACAGGCTGTTTACGATGGTGGACATATGGCATCCACTTAACTGACGTAGGCTTTTCTTTCTTTTTTATTTTTTTGGAAGGGGAGCTTGGTGGCACTCCACGCACTGCCTAGATATTTATAAATGTGAGAGTGGCAAACATTTGACAGTTAGTTTCTCTTTCCCCAACAACAGAGTTTATGATATATAAATATTCTATATATCTTATATTTTTTGGTTTGAATAATGTTTGGCAGTTTGACTGCTCCAAATCTCCAGATCTTAAAGCTGCTGTGATTAATACTGTTATATTGACAGTGGATCAGATGACTATATGTGATGTATGTGCACTATTAGGGACAAATCTCCATATACTTATCACCCACCCTGCAGTTCCTAACGGCTCTGTGGAGCATTTTATAGTCATTTCAGCTTATCGTTTTGAGTTTTACAGTCCCCTTCACTGCTTTTGTTCACTCTAAGAGCTCTCAGGAGTGTTGTTTCTAGATGTAGCAAGCAGCTATTTTCATCAAAAAACCTCTTGAAAACTCCACTGTGCACAACCTGCTCAGCACTAAATGGCAGACAGACTCAGTCAGTGGCTATCTGGTAAACAGTATGGAGCATTTAACAGCTAAAGAGGCCAATGTTTTCCTCATCAGTTAGTGGAGAGAGGACTAGAAGAAGTCACATAATGACACCACATGAACGCTACTGTTTCCCTTTGTCTGCTGGGTGTGTAAATAAGCAATAATTAAAAATATAACCTTTATACACTGGCACCACGTGGTCAATTAATGCAGGCTGAAGCATTTCAAATTGCCTCAGTATCAACAAAGTTCTTTCTTACTTCATATGTGTGACTAACAATCACAAACAGACCTTTTTCTGTCAAATCATCATTTAGGAACTCAAATGTCAAAGTCATCTTGACTCTTCAGTCTGAGTGTATTTTGATCAGATTTGATTAATGTCAACGGCAGTAAAAGCAAACAACTCAGTACTATTGTTTGTCTGTCATCAGGATCTGTTTCATGAGAAAAATATGCATCTTTACCTTTTTCCTGCTCATTTCAGACTAGTGAGATGAACATAGACAAAACATGAATAGAGACTTCTCTCAGCTGAAAACACCAGGATTGATTTCACCTTGGAGGACAATAATGTGTTCATGTTGGATTCCATTATTTGAAGTAAGAGGCTGATTGAGAAAATGTGGCCTTGAAGATGGATAATAGTGGTGGAAGTGTGATCAGATGATGAATATGTCAATGAAATGAAACCTATTGTACAAACACATCTATTGTCTGTAATAAAAAAAGTGGAAAGGGTTTACACTGTGGAAGATTAGCCGTATACTGTAAGAACTGTACTGACACTCAACATGAGATCTCTTGAAGTCCCAGAGCTCAGCGGATGTGAAATAATAAGACTCCCTTCAGAATACAAATGATCCATATAAAGAATGGACAATCTCCTGTCATTACTTGTTCTGTCTTTGAGAAACATGTCTTGGCATTGATCGAACAGATTAAAGTAGATCTGCTCTCATCACAGCAGCAGTCTGCATGTTTTCTGAGGAGAGAGAGAAAAAACTCACAGAGCATCTTGATGACCTGTCTCCTGCGCCCACTCTCCACGCTGATCTTCCTTCGAGTGTTGCTGCTGCAGTTCTTTCCCAGGCTCCCACGGGGCTGCCGTGTTTCTCTGCCCAGGTGAAGACCCATCACCAGGTACAGCATGCTAATCACCATCATGGGGACAAAGTAGAAGCACACAGTGGTGACCTGCATGACCATGTTATAGATCCACAGGGGCTTCAACACAGTGCATATGGCCGACTCCTCCTTCCTCTCTGGCAGGTAGAAGATGCCATGCAGCGAGGTGTTGGGGATGGCGCAGATCATTGACACCACCCACACGATGGTGATGACCTGCTTGGCGTGCTGATTAGTCGACAAGTATCGTGTTTTGAGTGGGTGCACCACAGCTATGTACCGCTCCACGCTCAGAGCTGTCACATTGAGGATTGAGGCGAAGCAGACCGTCTCAAAGAGGAAGGTCTTGAAGTAGCAGCCACCCTCACCGAAGGGGAACGGGTAGTTCTGCCACAGGTCATAAATCTCCAGGGGCATCCCAAACAAAAGCACGAGGAGGTCCGACACAGCGAGGCTCAGCAGGTAGAGGTTGGTGGGGTTTCGCATCTTCTTGTGCTTTGCTATCACTGCACATGTGAGCAGATTTCCAGACAAGCCAATGAGGAAGATGAGAAGGTAAACACTAGTCACCTGGAGGAAAAAGGGAGATCTTTTGGGACCCAGGATTTCAAAGAGGTTGACTTCAGTGGACTGGTCGTTGGTGTAATTCCCGGTGCCGTTTGGTGGCATGCTGGTATTGGGGAACAGTTTGGATATGTTTGAAGAGGAGCCCTGCACATAGAGCTCCATTTCAGAGAGGAAAGCTGAAGAAACAACAGGAGATGTCAACACATCCTGTGCTGATGTCTGAGTTCGTTTAACACCAGGGTCCTGCTATAAACAGAAACACAGGAAGATGAAACAAAATGTGCCATCAGAGGAGGATTTTATCTGATTAAAGGCCCTATGATGATGCCTACTGGGGTCAAACTTCAATTAAATATTTTTTCCTTGTTTCATAAGTCACCTTTTCAACTGAAACTCTGTGATTTACATATGACCGTGATTAAAATGGAGGATAATTTTCACCAACCTAGTATGGAGAGCTCCAACTAACTATTTTCTTTGGTGATTAATCTGCCGTTTCTTTCTTGGCATTTTTAAAGTCCTTGTTTTATACAACCATCTGTAGGAAACCCAAAGGCTAAGAAAAGAAAAGCAGCAAATCTTTACATCTGAGAGACTTTTTTTTTTTTTTTTTTTTTTGATGGAAATGATTATCAGAATAGTTGTGGATTGATTTTAACTCTACTACTAGTTTCCATTCTACATATTATCCCTTAGAGAACAAATAAAATTTGGCATCCCTCCCATTTTAAAAGAAATGCTTAATTTTTCAGGGAATAAGCACCAGCAGGCAGAAAAGGAGCCCAGCATTTTCATGTGAGGAATTGAAAATTTTTGAAAAACTAAACGATTGCCTGCCAGCTAGTTATACACACGTCACGGGACATAATGAAACTATAACCTGCAGCAGCAAAGAAATGAAACCTGATTTTCACCAAATTATGTCTCTTTTTTTCTCTCCAGGGCATCACTGACTCCTGGTGACAAAAGAAATTTTCAGTTGGTCATGGATGATGAAGAAACAATTTAGCTGAAAAATACACGTTTGCCTCGCACTGAAATGGCAGATTCCCCCTGTGGGTTGAGGGATATTGCTTTTACTGAAGCACTGATATGGTTCAAGTCATTCTCATCAGCTGGTGAGTGTTGAGGATAATTGGCATTACATACACGGTACTGATAGATGCTAATGACTTCTTCTAGAAGGTTAATTAACGTTGCAACATCTCGTGCTTCATCTGCAAATCCAAGGTTATGTGACTAATTCAGTGGGAGCCCCATTGTTGGAATTAACCTTAAAGACTCAACATAATATTCCTCTAATATGTCTATGCTTCGTTATAACCTGCCTGTGATGTACCAGGTAGATATAATGGCATTCAAATTGGTAACTTTAATATTTGTGCGTAAAATGTTTAATATTACTTATTGAGAAATTAGGGTTGATTAAATGTTAGTTACGCTTTTGCAAACAGTTAGACAAGCAAATAAATACGCAAATACAACGATATATGCAGAATATTTCTTGATAAAACATTAGCTTCTAAGTTTTGTTTAAAATATTTACAATAGAGGTAAATCCTCACCTGGACGCTGCTGCTGTTCTGCCAGCCGCTTCTCACAGCGCGCTGCCCTGTGTGGTCATGACTGAAGGTGAGGTAACAAATGAGCGCAAACAAGGCAAATAAACGTATCACTAACAGATGCAAAAGTTGATGGACGCGCTTCAGCTTCAGGTCAGACAGCAGAGAAGAAGAGGAGAGGGGAGGACCGTAACTGCGCTGTAGCCACGTCCCCTTCAGACAGAGATCAAACTGCTGAGATGTAAAGAAGAGGAGAGAGAGGGAGGCACAGAGAGGGGGGGGGGGGATGGAGAGAGATGAGACCATGCATTTGCTTAATTTATGTTGGACGGCACGGAGGAGCTTTCATTCACAAAAAAACAGAGGTAATGGGTAAATAAAATTTCTGTACAGGAATAAGCCCTGCAGCAGTAGCAGTTTTTTGTTATCTTTTAAAAAGTGATAAAATACTATTGTGTAGGAAACATCAGGGACTGTGGAGACATTTTTAAAGGGTGACGGGAATCAGAGAAGGGGGAGGGTTATGTATTTTAATTTTGCTGGAAGGAAGGTTGTCTATATTTTTGGGTAGAGCAGAATTATGTGTTCCCCTGCATGCATGACTGGATCTAACCCTCTATGGCGATCCCGAGGCAAAACTGAACTACTGGTCTCATATTATCCCCAGTACTTTCCACTCGTTGTGTACTTTGTTCAGCTTTATGCGATGCTCCCTGTTCCCCCATGTTCGCTGTGTGGTAATTAGATTAAATACACTTTAACATAAGAATACGAAGCAACAACAAGCAAAAGACTAAAATAACTTAGCGAGGCCTTGAAACTAAGATGTAATGTATGTGATTTCCCCAAACTATTTTCCATAGAAGAAAAGTTGACAGTATTTTAAGTCTGTCTTAAACCAATAGTGAAGTGCCCATGTAATCACCGAAACAGATTTTATCATTCTGTTTAAAATGGCAATCCAGAGATCTTCTGATGGGGGACATAATCCAAATCGTTCTGTACAAAAATAGATTCTAATCTTAAGTAAGAGGCTCAAATTGATTCCTTCCTAAGTTTTTTAATATAAAATTCCCTCTTCAGCGTACTGTCCCTGCGTGTATGCGTGTCGTCATTTAAAAAAACGACCCCATAGGTCATCTGTGTGGCAACCAGCCACAGTTACATTTTATTGTTAGGCGAGCTCTTATGACTGTAGTAATAATGACAGGAGCCCTATAATGTGCCATAGAGAGCGAGAAAGTCTGTGTTAGCAAGAGTTTGGGGTGGATGGAGAGAGAGGAGGGAGGGAGATAAAACACAGGAGACTATTGTTCATTTCCCATGTGAAACCTGTACTCTATGTTCTTTTATCATTCCACAGCCTTAACCACATTTTATTATTGTAACATGACAATTTAGGTCATCTAATCTTAGTAGTCTTATTTCAACCCAAACAATGATCCTTTCCAAATTAGTTGTCTTTCTGCCAAAACCTAACCATGTTATTGTAACCATGGTGACCAAAATATGGCACTCTACCACCTTTGGCGTGCTGTTTCAGGAAACAATCTTAAGGGGTCGTATCAGAGAGTAGAGACAATCTATATGATCGTTCAGGCCAGAGGACTTGTTGGGATTTAGTCTCTCAACACGCACCTGTAAACACAATAGAAGGATCTCTGCATGATTAAAGAAAGCTCAGTGTCAGTGACCATTGGTTAAACACAGAGTTGAAAAACTGTGAACCTCTCCTTTAAATTAGCAGAAATTAGTTGATAACCCTGCTTGGCCAAACTGGTAATCTAGCCCTGTCTGTATGTATGGACAAAGGTTTTGGAGCAGAAAACATCAAAAGAGCTGTTTCAGCTGCATCAGTTCGCCCTCAGAATGCCCTCCAGATGTGACATTGACTAAAAAATACAAGTCAAAGGTGTAAATGTAGAAGAATATTTCATGAAGACTGCTCAAAAGAACTTGCCCTTTGGTAGAAGTACAGTAGTATGAGAAGTGGAACTTTGAGTGCCTGTTGGTAAGTGTGTTTCACAAGATATATCCCAGGGTTGCATTTGAAAATGAAACGGGTTGTAGCAAAATGTGATACTACAGCAGCCTCCATTTAACACAGGCTGCAAAGTGCTGTTTGCCTTGCAGTATCTAGTTTGCAGTCATTAGGAGAAGGAGACAGGCTTATTTATAACTTAGCTGCAATTAAACCAAACAAACAAACCATAATCAACCTGGTATCCATTACACTATATGAAAAATAAATTCATAATAAACTCATCTGTCTGGTGGAGTATTGAACACATGGACTTTCTCCTTATTAAGAAATGACATAGGTGATGAAAATGAAAATGAAAAGACTGTCCATAAAAAACATTCCCAGAGGTCATTTGTGCAAACAGTTTATTATGATCCATGTTTTATTTTATTGTTGTACATTGTCTAGCAGTTGCAGGAGACAGCATCAGTCTTCAGTGAGCATACCACGTGTATACCATCGTAACCATGACGACAAAAGCCCATGATGCCAGCTGCAGCCGAAAACAACAGACCAAAATAGTAAAGTTGTGGGTCAAGTCAGTTGGCAATGAGTGCAGCGACAAGCTACAGCCAATGAGAGCACAAGAGACAGGTGGAGAGAAACCTGGGGGAGGTGGTGTACAACAGCAACAAGCATTGCATATTCTTTTCTTTTTCTTCCTCGTCAAGTTTTGTGTGTGGTATCTTGTCATTTCCTGTGTCACTTCCTGCGTGTGTTTTAATGATGAAAGGTAGTTTGGAGACCTAACAGACTCCTGGTTAAGATAGGTCATGTCGTGTGCAAACCACAAGGATTTCAAGATTCCTGACAGCAAGCAGTTTAGTACAAACAGTGCTGCAATCTGACAGTTTTGAAAGTCATGCAGCGTGTACGTGACATACTCTGTTACCTATTCCATAGTGACTTTCTTCCAGTGTCTGTGATTGTCTGACTGGAAGCAGGTGTGTCAGAGCAGAGCCACACCAGCTGTATCTCATCACCGTAATCAGTCCCTCTACAAATACCCAGCTCTGCCGCTACCACACTGTCACATCTCAGCCTGTGCTTCAGGTAGTCAAAGTTGAACCTTTCTTGCAACTTACTGTTGCTTTAGCCTGTTACCTGTGGCTCGTACCCTGACCGTTCTCTCCTTCCCCCTGCATATCTGTCTGCTCTGACTCCAGCCCCTGGCTCCTTGCCTTGTCTCACTGGCTACCCTCAATGTCCTTGTGATCCCTTCTCCCACTGTTTCACCAGCCATCTCACAAACCTGCTGTGCTGGTCTCCACCCTCCACAGCACCATCCTCACTGTCTTTAATAAATCATCTTGGAACCTACAAGTTGTCTACCTCCTTGTCTGTGTCTGCATCTGGGTTCACTAGTGCAGGAGCTCCACAAATCAGTATATTTTACTATCTCTCACTATGACAACTACATTAGCTAACTTGCATGCAACTTGCAGTAAATTACTTCTAATAATTGACTATATTTTGGTGTTTTCATGTATTTGTTGAGTGGCTTACAATCTGTGATGTGGCATTTGTACAAATGTACACCACGCAACTTGTAAATTTGTCAATAAAACCAAAGCTATGCTCACAGAAAACTAATACATTTAAAATAAATCAAATGTCCTGGAGTCATGGGGTAGAAGTACACTTATGGGAAATTCAAACCACAGTGTGAGTAGTCCTGCAGGACTGTATGGATGCTACCACAATGTTGTCCTCAGCAGGCTGTGGAGACATTTCCCGCCAGCCACAGAGATGTTTGATTGGAAAAACTTTTTTACAAGGTTCAGTTTGGAGTTCTACTTTCCTGAGTTTGTTTACAAACACCAAAGTTTTCCTGTATGTGTTTTGTTTAACTCTGTAATTGTGTCAGAAAAGGAAGTTTTACGACAGCTGGCCTGTGAGTAACTGAAGAGAAAATAAATATGACATCAGTGAAAAACCTCCACAAACTGAGATTCATTGGCACTGAGCACTTGACTAATACAGTCTTGGATCCTTTGTCCTCCTTTTGACAGCAAAGGTCACATGTACAGGCACTATCAGTTCATAAGCATGCATTCATACATAACACATGAAACTGCTCTGTTATCAGTTTGGAGTAAAATTTGGTCAACATCACTCCAAAAACAGACTGTGCACTAATCTGCTCTGTCAATATGTTGGTGTCCATTTTAAATAACTAACTAACTGCTGCGTTTCTGTGTGTATAACTATTCAGACTGTGTCGTTGAAGAGCGACTGACCTACTTACTTCAAATCCATTCTCTCCTCAAAGACTGTTACTTATGTGATACGCAGAAAGTTGTGATTCTCATTAGTATTCATTCCTTGACTTTCCCCATTTTGTGTAACCAGCACCTTGCTTAACCACGGTCTGTTTTCTCAAACTAACTTTTTTTTAAAACCCTATCTCATCCATGCTGTTTTTATTAATTAGTTTAAGTCACTGTCAGACACCTCTCTTGAAGATATTTGTTTTGTTATGTTTTTAATGAGGTTCTAAATTGGTTATTTTCCCTTTTATAGAACTGTAAACCCACTTAGTAGAGGGGAACATTTCTGTAGCATGAATTTATGCCAGTTGTTGTATAATGCATAAAATCCCAATTGGAAATGTATTTGGGATTTGGAAGAAACACCAGAATATATTCATGATATTTGGCAGACACTCTCCGACACATCAACTTACAGTCCTGCTCAGAATTCATGATGAAGTCGATGCTATCAAATCAAATGATAATTGACATTTGCTAGCGATCCGATAACCCCAGTTTATTAGTATCCTGATTGTGTACAAACTGCTTTAGGGAAATAACTTGTGTGCTGAAAGAACAAGCTTGAACTAATTCTGTGGAATAGATTTCTATTTAATTAGTTCACAAGAGTCTGAAGAGTACTTTGCTTGCTATAAAAAGAGAGTGCAGTGTAGAATATAGAGACTCTGCATACTGCAACAAATTTTTAGAAAGAGAAGAGACAGCAGCCAAGATAGTGAACCTTTATTCGGATGTGCTGGACCCCAGGAAGCTATGGAAAGCAGCACTGAGGCGATTCAACATGGGAGTGTTTGAGTGTCTGTTGCACTAGTCTGACTCCCTGCACTTTCAGCAAAAGAAAGACTAGATACCAACCATTCAGTGCAGGTAACCCATGCCAGTAAAAATAAACAGGCAGAGCTTTAAACACAACTCACAACATGTGTACTGCTGATTCTGAATAAGCATCTCAAATGGGGTTTTGCATGTTTCCGGTCAGCTCTCTGTGTTGTACACAAACAACTGGTCAATAGCTTTCACATTTCTGACCAGCCTCTGACACCCCCATGTATTGTTCCTCGTGGAGGCATTTTATGTTAATTGATGTGCATACAGCTGCATGTACACAGGAATAATAGCGGGATATTGCTCCCATTCAGCCATGAGAGCAATAATGAGGTCAGCTACAGATGATGATAGGTGTTAAGGCCTGGTTCACAGTGAGTGTTTCATTTCATCTCAAACATGATGGATGGGCCTGAGGTCAGGGCTCTGTGCAGGCCAGTCAAGTGCTTCCATGTCGAACTGAGAAAACCATTTCTTTATGGAGCTCTCTGGCCTCATTAGCCATGTAAGCAGCTTAGCAGGAATGGTATCTTTTTTGAAGTAAGGGCAAAAAACGGAATATTCTGTGCATCTAAATGTTTTGTGTGACACATTATCAGCTTTTAAATTGATATGGCATCCAATTTACAGATTCTGATATGGACCAACATTATCATCCACTCGGAGCTGAGCTTCTGTTCCATAGCTTCCTGGTCTCTATCAACTCTAGGGGGAAATATCTGGATCTTTAGCTGCTGAATTCTCCACTGAGTTGAGCAGGTAGTGTACGGTCGGTTTTTGACTGAAAATGAATCAAGGCAGTAAATTTGTTGGACCAAAACAATGAGCTGGATGAAGCTTTAAAGCTGTGCTGAGAGGAGCTGCAAAATCAGGTTGTTATTGTCTGTTGATTTTCACTGTGAACCACACCACTCACAGACACAGTCGTCAAGTGATTACTACCTAGGGGGCAATGGGAGTTCAGAAGTGTCTCTGACTTGATTTTTGGTGGATTTTTCAGCTGTTCGTTGTGGATGTTAGTTCATCTGTCCCATCGTCTAAACTCTCTGTCTCTGAGACTTTTATTAAAAGTTTGATAACTCTGAGATAAAACCCAAGCTGGTGTCAGCTCAGTTGTGTTCATGTCTCCATCAGATGCCTGATTGTAGGTTTCTATCTAAAACTGAGGCTGATGGAGCATGTGCAGTGATGATGAGGATGATGATGATGGTGGTCTGTGGAAATAAACTGAAGTGAAAAACTAAAAGTCTATAGAACGTTAATCTAGCCGTGCAGTATCACAATAGTCTGAGCTGATTACTGCCCACTTCTGGGTTCTGTCTCGGTCAAATGCTGCAGGTGATACAAAGGATGAACCTGCGTGAGCAAACACTGTTTTTATCTGAGAACTACAAGTTCATCCCAGTCCTGTTTTTTTTTACGTCATCTAGAGAACAACTAACAAGAACCAGGCAACTGTTAAGCTTTATATGAACAATTACAGTGTCAGTACCTATTCAATACAACACATAAAAAATGAAAATAATCTGAATGTTCGATGCAGTCATGGCAAGAGGCAGCGATAGTCATTTATAGGCCTTTGATAAAACACAGAGTGCAAGTGTTGTGTTTACCTGAAAAGTGGAGCTCTGAAAGCAAATCACTCAAAGAAACAAAAAAAATACATCAGTCTTTATTGGAGGTCGCCAACAGAGGGCACAATAAGTTCAGGTTACAGACACTTGACTGTACACACCTCCACAAAGAACAAAGAGTATTGTGTATAGATGCATGACATGGCTGTCATTTATAACCAAATTTATTTTGATACAGCACCCATCAGTTAAGCAGGTGTAGTATCCAACAATTAATCATAATACAGAGTTTTATATCTGACACTGTAGATTAAAGGCTGGTAAGTACGAGTGAAATGTTCCCTGGACCCTGACATCTAACTATAAATTGAGAAACCTGTCTGTTGATTTTCATGATAGCCGTGAACTTCAAACTTTGCAGGTGCATTGCTGAGGACCATAGGAAGTGCAGTGTCAACTGCGAAGTTATTTGGTTGAGTGTATCTTGGGAAAACATCAAAAGTCTTTTTTCTACATCAGTAGAAAAAAAGAAAAAAGTGGAAAAGTGGCTGCTAGCTCCAGCAGCTGCAAGTTGGATTAACACAGGACAAGCAACCAAACTCTACCAGCAGGCAAATTTTGAACAGGCCCTGCATTAGTGTATTAAAAAAAAAAAAAACTATATTGCCAAAAGTATGTGAACAGCAATATGCTGGGCTCGGACCATTAGTTTTAATTTGCGATTAAAAGCACTAATCAATATGTTTATGTTGGCAAGGGAAGAAAAATATTACATGTATATGAGAGGAGTTGTTTGTGGAGACGAACTCCCATCAACCAACTCTGCAGTTCCCTTGCATTACAGCCTCTTTCAGCTCATTTGTTCTGACCACATCTTTACTGTTCAGGTTCACTCTCACTGCTCTTATTGTTCCCACCTGCAGCAGGCAGGTGTTTTCAGCAAAAAAAGCTCAGATAAAGTCACTGTTCACGACCTGCTCTTTACAAACAGCAGCCAGACAGAGCAACTATAGCAGGTGAGCATAGCAGGAGTGTTTAGCCAGATATTTCCCTCAGGAGTTGGTTGAGAGTAAAACAGAGCTTCAGGAGAGTGAATGTTAGATGTGCATTTAATAAGTGGACACAACAACTCCAGATGAACGCTAATGTTTCTCTGTATTTGTAGAATATGTAAATCAGCAGCTGTTTATTAACATGGTTGTGTTGCCTCCAAGTGGCTACTTGCACAGCACAGTGATTTGTTCTTGTTTTTTTGTTTTTTTGGGGTGAAAAATGTTTGCTTCCAACTTTGTAGCAACAGTTCAGGGAAGACTCTTTCTGCTTCAACTGAACAATACCCTTGCACACACAAAGGGAGCTCCATAGAGAATTGGTTTTCTCAGTTTGATGTGGAAGCACTTGACTGGCCTGCGCAGAGCCCCGACCCCAACCCCATCCATCATGTCTGAGATGAAATGAAACACCCACTGTGAGCTAGGCCTTAACACCTATCACCATCTATAACTGACCTCATTAATGCTCTCAGGGCTGAGTGGAAGCAAATCCCAGACGAGAGAAGGACGTTACAGCAGTATAATTATATACGTGGTTGTGGTTCAGCAGTCACAAATAGGTGTTACGTTTGTGGCTCCACGTACATTTGGCCATGCTATGCGTGCACTTCTGACACACTTACTGAGGGTTAAACTTATGTGAAGTTTGACAAATAATAGCTAAGGTGCCAATGCAGGAGATATGACCTACTGTTACTGCAGCAAGGTGCCATAAAAAGCTACATGTTTTGACATATCTGGCATGTATGTTTCACATACAGTGGGCTTCCAAGATTAAGGCTTAGGAGACCTCCAGGTTCTTAACAGTTTCTTAAAGAAAAGTAAAGAAAAAAAAAGTATGTAGATAAGTTTTTATGCTCATTCTTCCTTCTGTGAGAATCATGGTAAATGTCCTTGATGTGCTTGATTGACAATCATTGTCAAACAAAGTAATATGTGCTATAAACTGTGCTGAAATATCAAGTTTAAACTCACAAAAAAGTAAAAGACCTGATTCAACATGATGCACTGAAGATACAACAGGGTTATTTATCTTCCATAATGTATCTTTCATTAGTCCCCTCGCAGTAGTTCCTCTATCTTTATCATAGGAACATGTTTGGCCTTTCACTACGCAACTGTTTTCACAGGCATCCTTGGAAAAAGCCTGAAATGTACAACAGAGACATAAATCAAGAGGGCTGTGCTCTTTGCTTTCAGGTGATGATTTACAGAGAAGCGGTCGGGATTGTCTGCCTGAAAATAAAATAAGTATGTGCACAGATCTACATGACATAAAACGTGTTTTGTTTTCTCAATAAAACTGGTGATTGTATCATATAAGAATGGGGCAGAGTCCTCTTGTATAACACCTTTACATCAACATCAAGGGTTGTGTGTCATTTCATTTTTAAAGGCCAGCAATCTCAGCTAAACTTTTGTCTGTTCAGCTGTTATTTTATTGTGCGTGGTCGGTTACCAGGGCAACACAGGACAAATTACCAACTGGATGAAATCCCTCAGACACTGATAGGGCTTTTTATGGGTCGACATAATAACCACAAAAAAAAAAAAAAAATCATATAATTCACTGAAATGCAGAGGAAACAGTGGAGAGCAGCAAAATATAACTGCAGGCTCCCACCATCCAGTACGCAATCCAATAGCTTGTAAAACACTAATAAATATGAATAAAACCATAACTGATGTTAGACGAAATCTAAAAGCCTTTATTCATTCATATAGTAGTCATTGTCATTTTACAGTACCTGCCTTACTATTGATTTATTTGTTATATTTTCAGACAGGTAATTACAGTTTTTGTTAAGTTAGCATAAGAGGGAAGAAGTATAGCTTAATGAGAACCTAATGAAACTTTATTTGCATGACTGAATACAGCATGAAACTAATAATGGCTACACAGACTTTCATTTCTCACTTCATTCTCATTGTGTTTTTAAATCTGCCACTGCAAATGAATATAATGATACTAATGATGATATCATCATGTCTGTCAGTAGCATTTGTTTGCCTTAAAAACTGAGCTTCTATTGAGAGCTGAGACCACCTTACCTTTTCCTCTACTTCTTTTTTTACTTAGACACAGAGAGCAGTGCTCTGAGCTTAATGCTGATTTCAGCATGTTAACACGATCACAGTGACCATGCAAACCCTCTGATGTATAATGTTTACCATGTTCACCATTTAAACTAGTAATTAGCACTAAACAGTTTGTGTTCAGTGCTAATTAATACACATTTAATAGTTTGCACTAAACACAGAGCTGATGGGAACATTCGTTGTGCAGGTATTTGGTCATAAATCAAAGTATTGGACAAATTTTCTCATTCCCTGTCTATTCAAATGTCAATATTTCAGGCAACATTTCACCTGCAACTGCAGGACTGTTTGTTTCTGAGGAAGCTACAAAATATATTACCATGTTGTTATTGTTGGCTATCTTTTTGTTTTTTCATGTTTTACAACTTGTTTGGGTGGCTCAGATTAATTGGCAGTGAGCCAATTAGATCGACTTTGTACTGACTGATAATTAGAAGCAATAAATTCTTGAAAATTTTCAAGACGTGTGTTTTTCATCCTCTGGCTTCTTCACGCCTCATTTATTGCATAAAGCTGTAATATATTGAATCAAGCTGTGGAAATGACTCGGTGGTTAAGATGCAGAGAGGGGCCTCTAAAGCACAATCCTGCCCAAGGCCCCAGAAATGGTCATGATATTATCTTATATCAGACTCACAAAACTGTGTTTAAGTCCTGCCAAGCTGCAGTTGTGCTGAATGTGTCCAATCAGTGCAGCTAGATAATAAATTACTTCACTGGATCAGATAAACACTACTCTGATCATTTAGTGCTAAGCATACCTCTTCCTTTAATTCCCACAGCAGATAAGATAACATCGATGCCCACTTAAAACACAGTGACAGGTGACAAAAAAGTTATGTGATTCTGAATATTTTCTCTCTATTTGAAATTTATTAGACCTGTCGTTCACATTCCCAGATATGTGGTTGATAAAAACCCTTAAAAACCCTTTTTTTTTTTAAATACTTGGCCTGAAAAATCAAGTTAAAAAGAAAAATTATTGAGTAATTAATGGAAAAAAAATCAGAGATAGGAGGGATGTCTGATGAAATAAATAAACATAATTCTGTGTGACAGAAATAAGTTTTGTTGTCTCAGCTCAGAAGTGAAACCACAGGACTACATCAGTCACCATAGATTCAATTCAAACTATTTTCTACTACAATGTGAAGGCAGCAAACAGTCTTAGCTTTCAAAGAGGTCACAATAACTATTCTTCAGAAAGTAACTAAGTATTAGAACAGTTAGAAATCATCAAAATAAGTCTCATTATGACAGAGCAGACCTCAGTCTCTGTCTGCTGAGTCTGCTGATCTACTAATGGCATTTCTACTCACATGTATTACTTGAGTTTCTAGGGAGATATAAGGGGACAGCAAAGTGATGGGAACAGCAGCAGTAGATACACTACTAACCAGAGTGACGTCCGGCCTGCAAGTAAGATAAACAGTGCTGATTTATTGGTGAGAATGAAATCAGCCAAGCATAAATCTGACACTCCTGATAAATCTCCACAACTTTAGTCTGCAGGAACTGGATGAGTCCCTCTGTGTCAATTTATGGATTCGTAGTAAAGCCGCCACTGTTGGCCCAAGTCTAATAAAAGTTGTAAACTACAACACTCCAAGCATGAGACTTGTGATTGGCAATAATATTCTCCATAACACTATCAATTTTTGGACTTGAATTGAATTATTGACATAGACAACAGAGTTGTGAGCAATATCCATAAACATTTGGGCATTTGTTGAGCAGTATTTACGCAGTAATAACATATGAAGCATCATTTTATATTGCCCTGTATCTTAAAGTTTACAATATATATGTATATTCGCCTCTTAAGTTTTGTGTTGTGTCACCTATGCCGGCAGCCTGCCAAGTGATATTCCTTGTATTGTATCTGTGAGTGTACTTGGCAAATAAAACATAATCTGATATACACTGTTTATATTACACTTGTCATTATAACAGTTATAAACATTAATTTACAATAAAATAATAAAGTAGAAAGCAGTAACACAGAAAAGAGATAAAAAAATACACCTAACATTATATCAATATTTGACTGATTTACTCAAAAATCACTGGTGATAATGATGAGGTCTTTTCTTGTCAAACTAACCACAAAAACATTTTGTTCCGATTCTCTTGACATTTCTCCTTTTTTCCCACTGATAATCAAGCCAAAGGATAAAATACACTTCATTAGTTTTTCAAGTGTTTTGGCATTTCAGTGTGTGGCAGTTGTTTGAAAACAGTTCATTATCTCTTTATCAGTTCTGCTATGACATAACGTGTTGGACGGGGATGATTTGTCCACTTTACAGCTTCAGACGTGACAGTTAAAGAGCCTGCTCTGCAAACCCAAAAGCAGATAAGAGGAGGTCACAGATGCCGCAATCGTGACACCTGCTTAATTTGACATATCTCAGTTTTATGTGTCTGACATCCAATAAGTTTACACATCAAATTATGTGATGGTGTCAGATTTCCCCAGTTAAAATGGTTTTTGATTTAAAGGACAGTTCCGCATTTTGGGATATACAGTATGCTCTCTTCACTCTCAAGAGTTAGATGAGAGGATTGATACAGCCCACATGTCTGTACTATAAATATGAATATACAGCCAGCAGCTGGTTAGCGTGGCTTGGCATAGACTGGAAACCAAACAACCATCCTGTCTCTGTTTTAAAGTAACAAAACATACATACCTACACTTCTAAAGCTCATGTTACTTCTCCTTTGTTTAATGTAATATTAAGCCACTATTTTACCTTACCACTGACTTATAATAGGGAGATTAGAGCTTCTGTCATTCCCACTCCACACCCCAAGAGCCTGCTCTATGTAACTTGTGAATGGGTGAGTGATAGTCAGTGTCTTAAACTGCCAGAATCCATTAAGTTCAAGAGTACTACCAAACTGCAGATCAGTTAAAATGGCTTAGAGGTCATGAAAAACCAGTGATCATCTCTAATATCAAGCACTGCGCAGTCTGAGCTCCAGTCAAGCGATTGATTGGTTTTGTTTTCTCTACATGAGCTGTTAACTATGGGGATATGTTGCTTCCAGTACCTGTAACCACCCAGCAGAACTTAAAGCGCCAGCATCCTCCACCTAATTACCACTTAAAGCTGCAGAGGGTGCTGTTGTTCAGCAAACATTACATAGTGTTGTTTTAACCATTTAAAAGTGTAAAAACTTTTACAACCTATCACTATCAATACTCCTTTAACAACCAGTCATTTCTCTTATGTTTAGTATCTTTGAGTATCTTTTAATTAACTGAGCAAGACCTTCACATGTCCACAAATTTGGAAATAAACCATATATTAAGTGTAAATATATATACAAACTATGGGATAATAGCCACAGTCACAGAGTATGGCAGCATATTTAACAAGTGACACAGTGCACAACAGAGAAGCCAGGGCACAGGGAGGAAACTGAAACTAATAACAAAGTTTACGGTCAGTTTTATCAGTTTTATAGTCACCTACTTAATCAATGGGAGCAGATAATCATTGTACACCTTTTGCCTTCGTGTGTGACAGCACGAATTCTGTCTGAAAAACAGTGATAAACTTCTAGGAGAGTAGAGTTCATTACTATTTTAAAGGAAGCATGAGACAAAAACAATAAGGCAATCAAGCCTTTTTTAAGAACAGAAGTCCATTATATTTCAGATTAGTTATGTCTCTCACTCCCACTCTGATGACTACCTGCCTCTATTTTTTATCCTACTAGGAATAAAGCTGCTCATTTCTTGCTTTGTCACAAATGACATATGACTCATGGCGTTTCTGAAATCTCTGATGATTGCCACTGAATTTCAGGTCGCATTCACACATTCATACATGTATAGAATAGATACATGATGAGTTTGCTTGTGCTGTTTGGGTGGCATTGTGTCAAAATAATCTATAGCGTAAAAAAAAAAAATCATCACACTTTTCCACAGTAGGTTCCACAAGCTGACTGACAACTGACAAATGCCTCTATGTGCTAAACCTGAGATTATTACATACTTTATCCATCATACTCTGGTGACATACAACTGCATGACTACATGTAACACAAAAGGAGCTGCTTATAGTAACAAAAAACCTGTATATGTAATAATGTTTTGGCTCTCTCTAACTGCTCTGGTCAGTACTGTCGACATTTCCAGACTGATTAACTGACTACATGCTCCCCACCCAGTACCAAACATAGTCACAGGAAGTCAGCAACAGGTTGGTGAAGATAGGCAAGGCAAGTTTATTTGTATAGCACATTTCAACAACATGGTAATTCAATGTTTAACTTTACATAAGATATAAACAGCATTAAGACAAAATGTAAAAGCAGTGTGAGGCAATATTAAAAAAGTTACAGTACATGGAAGAAAATAAGCAATATGAGAGTGTAAGAGTGAAGCATTTAGCAGCTAAAGTGCTGGATATTTCCCTCAGGAGCTGGTGGAGACTTTGGCATGATTAGACTTTAGCATGTGGCTGGAAACATGACCTAAAATTAACCTGCCATGTCTGCTGCATGTGAAAGCAGACAATTTTGAAGGGGGGTTGTTATGTTTTTCTTTATTTTCTGTCATCCCAAATGTCCAAAAAAACAAATGAATGCAGGTTTAAGGAACATCTTTAAACTTAGAAGGTCGCAGGTTCAGGCTCAGCAAAAGACATGAAGAGAGCTTGTTGATGCGTCCTTAGTCTCTGAGAAACGTTGCTTGCTGACCCACTTGACTGTTAGACATCTGTTGTGAGAGGGGGGTCAGATAAATAAACATGTTCTATTCACACTCAGGCTGATGATTTACTTTCCTCCAGCCTAAGTGGTTGTCATCAGTCTTACCTGTCTGAGTTATTGCCCTTTCCCATGACTTGGAAGCAATTTTTCACTTCTTGGCTCAACAGGGAACCGTTTGGCCAAACAGTAAATTTTGACAAGAAACTGACTTGAAATCAATACCTTGGTTGAAATATGAGGTCAATTTGTTTTAAATTGTTGGTCACCACTGCTTCTAGGAGCAGAGCCCACACTGATGAGGTGAGCAGGGGGTTAGTGAGTGTGAAGTAGTGAAATGTCAGACTGAGCCAAATCTGTCACCTTTAGCCAAACATTTTCTCACACAACATCACATCAAAGCATCAAAATGCTGAGTGTTTAATATTTCAACAAATTTAAATTATTAACAGGCATCACCTCATCCTAATTTCTTTTTTCTCTCAGCTGTACATGACCCTGTACCACCCACACATTTCTGCCGAGCAGCCTCTCCTGCTGTCCTGGTCGCCTGTTGGCCTGATTTCAAAAGAACCTTACCTGTCTGAAACAAAGATTATTAATTAACAACACAATCTCAGCCTTGTATACTACTCCCACCTGTCTTCCTGGACTGTATGATGCATACAGTGTAATTATTACTAATGCAAGTTAGTGTAACACCAGCATTACTTCAGCTTTTCATTATTCATCACTCCACTATCGAGCTTATCCTGTGCAGGGGTCACTGGGGACAGGAGCTTATCCCTTCATACATGGTGCCAGTCTGTCACACACCCAACACACCTGTCTTTGGACTGTGGGCTGAAACCAGAGAATCCTGAATAAACACACAAAGGCAGGTTTAGATTAAACTACTAGGAGCCCATTTCTGTAGTGTGTAAGATGTTATTTTGTAAAAAAGCACTTTGTAAGTAAATACACACTATACTTTTAACAAATGACTTTAAGATATCAGTAATTATCATGTGCTTTTACTAGTTTTTGGATGAAAATAGACTTCTGACACAAAGAGACATTTACTATATCAGATATATCATATGGCTACACAAATACATTCATTATCAGTTTAGGTTTCCTGTGATAATCACATAAAATAACACCACCCTAATCCTTAATCTGCTAGGAATCACCTCACAAATTGTATCATCACATATTGCTAATTAAAGAATACATTACAGTGAGTTAGATTTTTCTGTTTTAGTCGCTATTTGTAGTTGACAGAAATTAAAGTTAGGTGATGACAACAGTGTTAAGATCCACTGCTCACCCTGTGTCTGCTGGGTAGACAGATAAATCCTTCATGCTCTGCGTAAAGAATTGCGTTTAATGAGCTCATTAAAAACCTCACAGATGTGTCACCGGCTTGCCCCACCCTTTAATGCAGGTGCACGCTTGGTGCCACTCACAAGTGAAATCAATTGATTTTTTCTGTCCTTGAGAGGCGAGACGATTAGATAGTTTTGTCATTACTGGAAGGTCACAGGTTTAATTCCTGCAGCAGCCGATGTGTCACCAAACCTCTGTCCACCAAAATAACAACTCTTTAGCTTTGAGGGAAGGCAGGACTCAAGGGCTAAATAAATGAACTGAACTAAATGTTTTATGCAGCAGAAGCGGAGAACAGGAGTCTTGCAGTAGTGTAAAGATTGATTATCCCACACCAGGGGCTAATGGGAACACTGCAGGCATCTCACATGGGCTAATATTTGCTTATAAATGTAATGGTTTGTGTTAACCTTGGTAGGCGTAAATGGGTGTGTTCATGTTCATACGATGATAAGAAAAGCAAGGATATGACATGGAAGTATTTTAAATTTAATTTAATAACCTGTATTTTTCTGTAATTGGCAATATACTGTATGCTGTGAAGCCCAAACAAAACAAATATGATCTTGTAGAACAATCATTGGTTAAATCATTTTTATGGGTGTGAGTAATAGGACTTTCTAACAATGGACTGGTGTGGCTTCATCGTCATCAATGGAACACATGGTAACTCTTTAACCCACGAGAGGTGGGATAAATCCTGCAGATCAGAGCAGAAAAGTGAGCCAGGGATCCATAAAAATAATCAGACAAGGGATGAGGTCAAAGTATGATTTATGAATTCCCTTTTACACCCCTGTAAAACTCCATTGCTACTCATTAACCCGTGAGAAAAGCTCCCATTTGTAGCACCTTTGATCACATGACCATTGGGCTGAGGAGCAGAACTGTTTAAAAGGAGGCTTGTGGACCAAGGGGAAGCAGACACCGAGCTGAGCACCTGCCGGGTACATCCATAGCAAGAGATAACAGAAAGAGGCTGCAAGACAAACCGCTGTCACCTGTCACCATGAAGGCCACACTTGCCACTGTCACTCTCCTGGTCCTGGTTCTTGGCTGGACCTCTGAGGCCGTGCAAGTCGAAGTAAGTGCATCACTTAGCATTTCTGTTAACAGATGTCTTCATGATGAGGACAATGGGCAATAACCTCTACTCATTAGAAGAAGGAGTGACTGTATTTATCCCTAGATACTATAATTCACATGGGTCACAGAGCAGAAACAACACAGCTACAAACACGCATTCCTGTGTTCTGAAGATTTATAAACGATGCTAAAACTGTGCAAACTAGTTTACTTACATTTCAATCCTATAATACAAACATCTGCCTCTTCTTCCAGGAAAATGGATTGTCTTTCTCACTTGAGGCTGTCAAAAGGCTTCAGGAGCTGGCAGAGATCAGGGGTTCAATGGGACAACAAAGCCCACGACTCAAGGCGAGCACCATGTCCCTGTGTGTTGACCCCATGCTCCCACAGGAGCTCCTGCCAATCTGTAAGCAGAGGGGAGCGTCCGCATCTCTCGCCAGACTAGGTGAGACCATTAAAAACTGATGGGATTTCAAGTGAAACTTACAAGTCATGAACAATAAAGTACAGGTGATTCAGCAGTGTCTAATGTCAGTGGCTAATCTGTCATCTTTCTATTGCAGCAATGGTTCCCCTGGATGTCTGTGAGATCTGTGCCTTTGCTGCCTGCACTGGCTGCTAAACAAACCCAGCAAGCCAGAAGCATCTTGCCAAGCTTAAGACTTGATTTTTTTTCTCCCCTCCAAAACTATTTCAGGAAATTTTTCAAATCTTTGCCTGTAATGATGAAACAATTACTTTATAATCCCTGAATACCAAGGTTTTGACTGATTCATTTCTGAGTCTGTTTATTTGGTATGGGGTTTTTTGGTTTTGTTTTGTTTCTGTTTTTTGTTTTTTGTAAACTGTTACTTTGTAGCATATTTACTTTATTTTTCTGCTAAAAGTTTTGTCTCATATTTTATTTTCAAAATTACATTATTTGTTACATTTCTATCCTATCAAGCTTTGTATACGTATTTAAAGGAGAGTTCTTTTTTTATTTTTTCCCCTTTTTATTAACATTTTAAATAAAAAGCCTTCACTGATGGATTGTGTGTACATTGTGGTCTTCCCTACAAATGTTAACACAAAAGTAATTGTTTTGTGTTTTAGTTGTAGTTGAGAAAAGCAGCACTACCACCAAGAATGTGACCTGTGTTGAAAAATATACTTAAAGCCGCATTAGTTGATTTTTGGCCACCAGGGAGCAGAAAAAGATCAAAACAAACTGGCAAAAATGAGGCCATGACTATATCCAATGGCTTGTAACAGTAATATGGTTAATGGGTTAACAAGCACATTCAGCATGCTGCTCATGAGAATGAGCTTGTGGTTAACGTTCTCTGCTGAGGTGCTGGACGCATCAATGAGTCCAATGAGCTTTGATATAAGAAGTGCAGCTACAAGACATCTGTGTGAGCATTTGCAAAATTGAAATACTCAATTCTTTTGCATGCTGTGTATACATGCTGAGTAATTCTTTTTTTTCACTGATTAGTTCACTGGTCACTGGTTCACTCTTAATAGTTGGAGTCACTACCGGCTGCCATATAGTCTATTTATATTGTGTAGTGTTTATTTTCAAGCTACTGCACAAGCTATTGCCCTCACTAGTTGCAACATCTGCTCAAGCCTGCTTTGCCCTTGTCTCAGCCTCAAAAATATATCAGTGTTTGACATAATGAATAATTTATTTTACACATCACATCTGACACAGCTAAACCACCTCATTATACAGATACACTGTCAGCCCTGGGCATCAGGGGACTTGGCATACCAGCCCTGACACTTGCAATATACTCACAGCCTTGACGCCTATAGGCACGTAATTAAAGAGATGATGATCATGAGTGTGATACAAACATACGTGAATATATAAAGTGCAAGCTGTGCAGTATTTCCTGTATGTGTATATGCCAGCAAAGTAATTTTGCTGTTGTTGATTTAATTTTTTTCTTGCTTTGTAGGGAAAAAAAATCACTGCAGCTGTTTTCCCCTGCTTTTTATCAGGTTCATACACATGTATAGCACTGAAAAATAAACTAAAATGAGGGCTCTAGCTACAAGTGAAGACACTGATCAGTCTGAACAAAACTGGAAGGAGCTGCATTCTTCATTTATTACACAAGGCAGCTTCTGGCTATTTTTTTTTTTTTTTTTTTTTTTTTTTGAATGTGATTATGACTTTTTGTGAAATAAATAAATAAATGAACAAAATTGATATTTAATCAAGAGATAAGAGTGTAAAGTGTAAAGAATGATTTGACACAGAATTTAGATATGTCCTGAACTATTTGGATGCCATTTATTGATATGCTGCTGCTTCCAATCTTATGCTCCCATAGCCTCCATTTACCACTCAGCTCTTAGGTTCATTATAAGTGATAGTAACAAGACTCCCCACACATGGCATTTTATATGATACAGTTGGCTAACCTTCCCTATCTGTGCAACATAATAACCACTGGTACTTATTTTTTAATAGCATTTGTTGGTAAATTGCTACTGTATCTCATCCTTGCTGCTTTGACCCATATTTACCAGAGCTACCAGAACCAGAGCTAATCTAGGAAGAATGGCCTTTGATGTTAATGCAGTAGTGTCACTGAATAATCTGCAATGTCCTTAAGGTCAAAACACTTCCAGGCTGCTTTCACTGAGCCTGCCAGTTTTCTGATTGCATTTGTCTGCTCCTGTTATTTTGGTTGTATTTTTCCTCTAAACTGTTAACAGAGCATTATAAGGGGTATGTTTAGCCAACTTACTCTATATACAGGTCAAATGAATAAATTAAATTAGATTAAATTAAAAACATAACAAAGAGACAATGGCATTTGGGAACCAAGTCATACGCACATGCATTTTAACATAAACATCCATACACATTAGTTAATACATCCTGAAGTCCTTGAGTTTCATGTTTTACTAAATGTTCAATAGAAAAAACTGCTGTTCACTGGATCTTTTTTCTTTTTCAAACCACACTAGACTGAAAATCCCAGGGGATCAGCAGTTTCAGAAATACTCAAACCAGCCTTTCTGGCACTAACAATCATGCCACAGTCAAAGTCGCTGAGATGACAATTTTCCCTTATTCTGATATTAGATGTGAATTTCACCTGGAATGGTTTTCAGTTGACAGTTGTGCCTTGTTAAATGTTAATTGGTGGAATTTCTTGCCTTCTTAATGCGAATGAGACCATAAATTGAGCTGTACTGTCAGTATACAGCAAATACCCCTATTTGACCATCCTATTAATCCTATGTTATGGTCGAGAACCAATCAACTAAGTAAAGAGAAACAACAGTCCATCAGGCATGATGGTCAGTCGATTCGGTAAATTTCAAGAAGAAACCATGAAACGCTGTGATGAAACTGGCTCTCATGAGGACTGCCCCAGAAAAGAAAGACCAAGGGTTACTTCTGCTGCACAGGATAAGTTTATTAGAGTTACCAGCCTCAGAAACCACCAATTAACAGCACCCCCCCCAAGTATAGCAGACACATCTCAACATCAACTGTTCAGAGGAGACCGTGTGAATCAGGTCATCATGGTTCAGCTGCTGCCAAGAAACCACTACTGGCTCCAACTGCCACGTCTTTGTGAGATGCAGAGAAAGTTAACGGATGGTATCTGCATGTATGGTTCCCATCTTGAAGCATGGAGGAAGTGTGATGGCATGTGGACACTTTGCTGGTGATACTGTTGAGTTTTATTTAGAATTCAATACATATTTGACCAACATGGCTTCCACAATGCACCATCCCATCTCATGTAAGGGCTATTTCACTAAGAAGGAGACTGATGGAGTGAACTGGACTCCACAATCACCTGACCTGAACTCAGTTGAGATGGTTTGGGATGAGTTGGTTACACTTTTTTGCATACTACATGTGTTATTTCATAATTTTGTTCTTTCTGTATTAATCCACAATGTAGAAAATAATAAAAACAAAGACAAAAACATTGCATGAAAAGGTCCAAACCAATACTGTAAATTTAGGAACAATGTGTTATCTTAGATTCAGTTACTGCATTTTTTTTGCCTATACTTTGCCCTAACCTTTATTTATTTATATAGGTTAACATTAAAATATGAAAATAAAACAAGGGGTGGAAAATGACAAGTGTTATTGTATGGGAACATTTTGCCTGAGAAGAAAGTCAGTTTACAGTTTCTACATGAGCTTCATTATGTATTCAAATGTCCAACAGGACCTACATGCTGAGTTATATAATGGATGTTCAGGGAAGACCAATGAAAATCAATGAGAGTGTTCCACAGTATTCATTGATTTTCCAAACAATAGCTGTCTAGTTATTTTATAGTTTTTCATTGACAGATATTTCAATTATCTCTCTCTCTCTCTCTCTCTGTCTGTGTCTGTGTGTCTGGTCGTGACTCTTCTCTTTCTCTGTTGTGTGTGTGGGGGGGGGGGGTGTACCAAAGAGTCTGCAATAAAAAGGGTGAGTAACTGAAAGGTCACATATTGTATTACGTACATTTGTGGATTCATATTTATGTATGAGTAATAAGTTAGTAAATGTTTGCCTGCTTTGTTTTCTTGTTTTCAGCCCATTCTCCATATTTATTTATCCTATCTCATTCTTATTTTATTCTATTTATAGTTTGTATATTTAGTTATGAGTTTACGGTGCATTTTTTTATCCTATTAAGAGTTTACTGTTTATTTTTTTATTCAATTCTCTATAACTGTTTGCAAGCAGTTGCTGTTGTTGTTTGCAAACTGTCCTGTGTGCTGCTTCTGTCTGCTGGAAACTTAATTTCCCTGAGGGAGTCATCCCAAGGGATCAATAAAGTCTAGTCTAAGTCTAAGTCTCTAAGTCATTGCTGCAGCATCGCTGCTCACAGTTACCTCTATTTCCTGTCTCTTTGGTCAACTGTAGATACTTTGGCGCATAACAATATCTTTCTCAAAGTTATAAATAAGAGATAAACAAGAAAGCTAAAGCTTCCATCTCCACTTTTAACTCAGCAAGAGAGAAACCTGGCAAAATAGATCGATTTTGTGACTGATGTGACCTCTGCAGCAATGTCTTTGAGTTCACACAGTCAGACCACAATTCATCATGGATGGAAAAGCTGCAGACTCTGACTCATAAAGACATCACAGATTTGACCCTTATCTATTGTTAAACTTTGGGAAAGATCTGCCCTTTCAGACCAAACTCAAACTTGTTATTTGTCTGATATTCACGTTTATTTTGAAATAGGGGTGTAAAATATCCTTTGAATTCAATTGATTCCTAACTGTTTTTCAGCACTGTAAGCTTATAGGAACTTTTTAAATTTCGAGGTGCAATTTTTTAGCTGTGTAAGCAAACAAAAAAGTTTCCATTTGCTTCTGGAAAACATCATCATTTGCAAATATCATAACTACTCAAACAAGTGGATCTATATGGATCAGCTCTGTAAGTATACAGCCTCATCCTTATCAGACAGCTCTGTGACAAATATCTGTGGGAGAAAGACAAGGGATGAGATTTATTATGTGGCACTGAGGGATCGGGTGTGTTAGTTTGAAACCCAAAGTCAATAATAAAATATCCTGCTGACGGAGAACGCTGCAGAGATAGAGGTTATAAACAAATTTAGAGGATAGTGGTTATAAACTAAAAAAGAGGATCCATGGACCTCACATTACAACAGCCTTTGGTTATCTTTGACCGGTCAGTGTCCCCCTACCTTTACTCCCCTCAACCTGCCAGTTGCCTTTGTTAATAAATCACTCACTAATCTGTCCAGGCACCCTATAAAAGGCAGCCGAGATACACAGCAACCACAGAAGAATTGCTCCTCTAGAGTGAAAGACATCTTGCATCATCTGAAAATGAGATCTCTCTGCATTGTTTTGGTGCTGTGTGTGTGCAGTGGTGCACTAGGCGTGCAGGTTAAGGTGAGTATCCCTCTGTTCTTGGAAATGCTGTTGACATTTTTTATCTTATGAAGCTGTTTGTTTTGTTTCTTTCTTCTCACTCTGTCTTTACTCTGTTTTTATATTTTCTAAAACCATCTCATAGATAGTAGAAGCTGACATCAAAGATACAGATGTTGTGTTCCTATTGGTGAAGAATGTGTTTTGCATCCTCTTAAATTAAAAATGCATTTCAGCACTAGTTATTCAGTTCGATCTATCCTGAAAACACAGCTAAAGCTGCCACCCAGTCCTCTCCTTTGACTATACATCAGTTAATTGTAGCCCTTGCACCTTGTACCATTCCCATTACAACACGTCTACTACTGCACACTCTCTTCCTCAAATCAAAAATTTGAACCGTACCAAGATTTTTCCTTGTGCCTCAAAGTTCTTCTTGTCCCCTCCCCTCCAGGTTGGAGACAGGAGCTTCCCCTTGGAGGCAGTGAAGCAGCTGAAGGAGCTGATGGATTTAAACGACAACGTCAGCCCTCACCTCGCCGAGACGAGCGTCACAGCTGTTTGTGCCAACCCTCTCCTGCCACAGGTCTTCCGGACAGTTTGCCAAGGGAAGGGAACAGGCATTGTTTTCTCCAGACTAGGTGTGACTGGGGCTGGGGTAAAAAAACAAATATGCAAATGTTATTGGATATCAGATTTATTCAGGCATGGAGCCATTATGGTGTTCTATTGCAGTGTACTCCTCTCAAGCTGCCTTCTAATATGTTTTCTGATATACATATAAATGGGCAAATCACTATTCATCTCTAAACAGCACACTGTAGAGGGTATTACATGGATAAGAACTTACGCTGGTGAGGTATTGGGTATTTACTCACAGTGAGCCAATAACATAATTTCAGTCAATCTCTCAGTACTTCTCCTACTTCCCTATTCTATCTATGGCACTCAGGCATGAGCCATTCATTCCCAGTTGATATAATTCAGTAGGGCAGTTCATGTGTGTTTAATTTAAAACAAATAATGACCATATTCATTATAATGAAGGAAGATGTCACCCAGTTCACTGATGTGTTTCTGGACAACAATGGAGCTCCATGGCACAGAGAAGAATAAGCTGCATCAGGTTTCAGCTACACCAACAGTACTTGGATCAATTAATTAATTAATTAATTGTTGCTATGTTAATTGGCTTTTGCTTTTTAAAAGTCATCGGTTGACTATGCTAAGATAAAGAATATAACCAAAAATGTCCTCCCACATCAAGTCCAGCAGCTGTTTGGCCTGGCTTGGCATTGCCTGGCTGTGTGCGAAGATAGCAAAAATCTGCTTACTAGCACCTCTAAAGTTTGCCAGTCAGTGAATTATATCATTTGTTTAATGTGTATGATGATTATCACACACTGACTTTTGTCAAATTCATGTGGGAAACAAATTACACACAGGTTTTAATCTCCAGGTTTATTACTGAGGCACGCGCTCTCTCTCAGGCTTGAGATTAAAGACATTGACAACCAGCACAGGCTCAAGTTAGTTTACGCTAGTGGATTCCTAGGGTCCACTGTTTACACATTGTATTATGCACATTCTGTAACTGCTGCACTATAAAGTGGCTCTATAATGATAATGCCAGACAAGAGGCCTATGAAAAGCTGTGCAAATAGTCTTTGGGAACCATTAAAGCTTGTTAGACACAGATGGCACCCTTGTAGGTGTATTGAGACCGATACAGATCCTATTATCAATATTAGCAGTATTTTATAAAAGCGGAAAGCTGACCCTTGGGTGGTACATAAACATATTTTAGGTCAGATGAATATTATGTTTGATTTTTTTTCTTGCACGTTCCAGTGTATATCATCACGCCTTCAGATCCTTGTGAAATATGTGCCAATCCCTCCTGCTTTGGGTGTCTGAACTGAGGCTGCCATCTGCCAGACACACAAACACATCGACTAAGAGTCTCTGGGTGCTTCATCCTCCATGGTTCCTCCACATTTTTGTGTATAAGACATCCACGGACATGGACAAAACATCTCCTGTCACCCAGCAACTGAGTTGAATGGCCGTCAAGGCTCAATGGTCAAGATCCTGGATCATAAAAGTTACATAAACCCCCCTGATTTATTCATCATTTTCATATGTTTTGGTAGTTGCAGTTCATATATACATAGCCCCTTGCCTGTTAAGTTTAAAAACTCACAGCTGTTCTATTTGAATATTACTTTGATGTCTTCAACTTGCTTCCATATTGAACTTTTAATTTATTGAATCTAATGCAGCTTCTTAATAATAAAAATATGTATTCCTTGCATCTTTGAGAGCCATTTTTTTGTTGTTTTAAAAATACAGTAATGCTGACATGCTATCACACCTTTATTAAACAGACACAAAAGCAAACACACACATGCACACACGCGCACATGCGCAAAAGGAACATGCTATTTCAAAGCTATTGGATGGACAAAAAATTATAGGACATTATGTTAAGTCTAATGAAAACAAATGACAGCAGAAGTGAATGAAACTGGAAATTGTTCACTGGTTCCACTATTTAAATCAAAGATTGTCTATTTGGAAGATGAATCACTCAATTATACCAGGCTGCAAAACTAATAATCCATCTTCTACTGTGGTTCCAGAGAGCTTATCTAGGTGTTAAAAGGTCTTTTGGTCTGTTGTTTTTTGTGTTGCCAGTGAAATTGGATTGGAATAATCATTTGGCCAGATAGCCAACTAGAGCAGCTAATTTATGTACGAGCGAACAGGGACATATACATTGCAGACATCAGGCATCATGACACGTGACTTCAGTGACCTGATTCTCCTACCACTGCTATTCACAATGATCAGGTGTCACACATGGTCATCAGTCATTACTAGAGCACTGATTTACAGTCCTTTAAAGCTGCACTACTGCCTGCATAGTGTTTAATTTGCATCCACTGATCTATAAACCCTACAGTAATGTGAGTTTAATGGATCAGATAATGGACTGGTGTGTTTAATCCTTGATACCTAATGTATCTTTCCTTCTATAGAGTGCATTAAACTAATTAAAAATAAAGAAGACACTGCTTTTTTCTTTTTTCTAGGGCATGTGTTTACATGAGTATTCTGGTTTTGGGTCTTAATCTATTTCAGTCATATCTGGGATATGGTACATGATACATGGAAGTTGAAAAGTGTGTTTATTCATATCTCTGTATACATAATCATAACAGTATCTAAATTTCTGTCCTGATTTCTCACCATCTTAGCCACTATGCTCTGTACCAGCAAAGAGTTTCAAAAACCAGGATAAGATGCTTTCATGCCACAGTATCATGGTTTCTATCAGAGTACTCCAGGTAGCATAACCTGCACAATGCAGGTTTCTGAAACCAGGATATGATGTTTACATATGCAACAGAAAACCGGGATACTCCACAAATCAGACCATAACGAGGATACTAGTTCACATCAACATACAGAGAGAACACTGTCCAAAAGTTTTAGGCACTTTAGATCTTTAAATTGTCATCCATTATGTAAAACCATCAGGGAGATGTCTAATTGGTTTCCAGTTCATTCTGCAGCTTGACAACAACCCCAAGCATACAGTTCATAGTCATAAAGACCTAGCTCCACAGACAAGAAGAAGGTAGTCCTTCAACTGAGCCCTGATTTAACATCATGGAGTCAGTCTGGGATTGACACTGAGACAGACTAAATTCACAGAACTGTGGCAAGTTCTCCAAGATGCTGGAAAAAAAACTCCCTGCAAAATACCTGTGCAAGTGTACCTGGGAAAATTGGTGCTGTTTTATCGGCAAAAGGTGGTCACTGGTTTGATTTGTTTTTCTTTTCACTGCACTATGTATGAAATTAACTAATAAAGAAAAACTATTCATGGAATAACTTTTGAAAGCATCCACAGTTAATGTTTAATGTCTAAAACCTTTGCACAGTACTGTAGAACAGCAGGAAGGAATTTCAAATGTTCAAACTAGACTATTTTCCTCTATCTATTAAACTGAATATTTATTAGTCAAAACAAACAAACAAACAAACAAACGAACAAAAAAACAAATGACACACTACTATTCAAAGAAACATACATTTGCTAAACAGAAACAAAGAAACAGGGACGGGTAGACATCAGTGATTCTGGCACTGTTGTCTTCCCCAAAGGATTTAAACGAAGACGGAAGTAGCAGGGACTGAGACCTCTCGCCATGTTTGGATCCTCTGGTTCCTCGCAGCTTCTTCTTGCTAACGTATGTCGACCTCTAGCGGGTAATCGGTGACGTAACAACAGCTCATTAACGTTTCAGTAATGGACGTTATCAACAAACTTTTAACAATCTTTAATAAAACTCAACTGTCGAAGTGCTGAATATTCGGTAAGTTTTTCCACGTTTCTAGTTAATGAAATGAAATTATCTGATAAATGTGGTGTTCATAAGGCAGCACTGTTTGACTTTATTTTGTGTTTTAGGAGGAAAACTTCACCTAGGTACACTTGATAGCAACAGCCACGATGTTGGTCAAACTAGGTAAGTTGACAGAAAATTAATAAACGACGGTTGTGATATTTAATGAGCGACAATTTTGCTCAGGCATTATATTCATGTTAGTGTCTTAATTTAATTTAGAAGCGACCGTTTCTTCCGCAATATTTTTAATCGTTGGATTCTCAGTGTTTCCATTCGCTAGTAGTTCATAGCCCGAGGCAAATCGTGGCAAATCGTGGCAAATCATGATTTATTTGAATGACCAGCAACTGGAATGAAATGAAAAAATGTGGTGAAATACTTGTTTCCACTCTTCATACTGAATTCATATTTACGCAATCGTATGACAAACGCCGTTGTAGTTCTTTATTTGATAGGATTTTGTCTACATTCTCAGCTCAGTCTCTGCAAAATGCCTTGATTGTCATCACGTGGCTCGTTGGTCTAGGGGTATGATTCTCGCTTAGGGTGCGAGAGGTCCCGGGTTCAAATCCCGGACGAGCCCTCCTTTTAAAAAGTCTTTTCAGAGAGTTTCTTTTCAGAACTTTTAAGGTATTATATAGGCATTATGTAAATGCCATATATATTCAGGTTGGCAGTAACCCTTGAAGCACCTGTATGCAGTGCCAAAACAAACAAAAAATGAAGACATTTCAATGAAACCCCTTTTTATCTGTCATTAAGTAGTTTTAGGTTAGCTAAAATCATGTTGATGACAGTATCACATACAGCGAGTTAAATATTAAATCACAGATACCTTTTTCACGGCTGCACAATGCAGTCAAATTAAAATATTGTAGATGTCTTGTGTATTACACATACACATTGTTATCTCTGCTAGAAAAAAAAACTAAACAAATCATGAGCACAGTAATAATAACTAACTTAATTTATATAACACCATTCATACACAAAATTCAGACTCAAAGTACTAAACATTAAATTAACTTAGATTAGTAGACAGTAAATTGAAGAAAAAACACGACCCAGCAATTGAAACAACATTTAAAGCTTTAAAATACCAAAAGAGATCTCATATAGGAAATAAGGTAGACAGATATAGACAATAAAGTGCAGTTTTGGGGTACTTGTGCTAAGCGTTTTCATTTTAATGCTACTAGTACTATTAGATTTAATGACTGAACTACGTTTTTCAGACTTACATAACCTACACTTATACACTCATATACTTACATTATACTCCAGCCTCACCACATTTTAGAGGGAAATATTGTACTTTTTATACTTTAATCTGACAGCTATCAGTTCTTTGTAGATGAACATTTTTCATACAAAATATGATCTGCCTTTAAAACATGATGCGTATTCATAGATTGCACTAACACTATACAAAGTATACAGTATTAAGTAGTTAAAATTAGACCCACCTTGACCAGCTACAACACTGAAATTCATACAAAGCTGCTTAAAAAGTTTTTTTTTTTTTTTTTTTTCTCAACACTTTGTCGTGCTATGTAAAGTATCTGAATACTTCTTCCACTGCAGCTGAAATTAGAAATGAGCAGCTGAACAAACAAACACACAGTGGTTGTACAAACAAAGCTGTCTGCATACAGCAGTTCAAGGCATGTAGACTTGGGGACAGAAATTTAATAAATAGTGTAGGAATTTAGCAGTGTATTGTGCTAAAAGATTTCCAGTGTGGTCATTCCTCTTAATACTCACCAGAGGGCACAATTTACTAAACTATTTTTACTACACTGCAGACTTCCTGGCATGTTGGTGGTATCCATCTATTATTTTCATTCAGTATTTCAGCAATTGCTTTTTTTGTTGTTTTGTTTTCATTTTATCTCCAAAAAAAGGAAACAACTGTTGAGCACGGAGGCACCTCAACAAGAACACACCACAAGGCATGATAGAAATTAAACAGGCCAAATTTTATTTCTTGTGGCACCTATGCTGTCTTGACCATATCCTGGCTACTTATTATTGAAAAAAACATACTCTTAAAACTTAAAATACAGCTTAACAAGTGTAAAATCTGCAGAGGACTATAGCTTGACACTGTGTGCTTGCTAAGTTCATGATAACCCCTGTTCTGTTCCCTGCCTCAAGGAACCACAGGAAAGAACCAGGTTACCGGAACACTTATCGTAAGTTACTTAAACTCTTCTCTGGAAGGGGAGGGTTTTTTCCTAGCTTCTTTTGTATGGATAACAGGAACTGTGCATCTATCCGTCCTTTGACCATAGTTATCCTGTTCAGCCCTGAGCTGCTGGAGCCTATCCCAGTGTACACTTAAAAAGAATCATGTCGACATGTCTTTCATGCATGCTGAAGTATGTCTCCAAATTCTTGTATTCCAGGTCCAATACACATAAAGACAAATAAACACAATCACATTCACACAAAAGATTTAGAGTTTCCATTTCATCTAATGTACATGTCTTTAGGCTGTGGGTGAGCATGCAAAGACCACACGGAAAGGCACCAGTCAGCAAATCAGATTTAAACCTGTGTGACTTGTTGTAAGTTGATAAGGGAAACCAGGTGAAAACGTGTATTTTAACTTTGAAGTTTTTTAGGTTTACACAGTCCTAAAAGCCCCACCCTGACCCGCATTGTCACCCTTAAAAGACTCACACTCATTTGAAGGAATTATGTTGAGTTATTTCCCCTCTGATCACCAGTTTGCTCTTTCAACATGTTGCTGTTGCTGTCACATCTTGTACTTCCCTCAATCACACAACTGGAAGCCAGTTTTCATAAATTTCAACAGTTTCCTGGAAAGTTGTATCAAGATGCATCATTTGACTGTTCACTGAACCCTGCCTCCTTAGTGTTGCTACACCTGTTGAAGAAGCTTCCCATTCTTGAGTGGTGCTTTAATGTGATCATTATTATGTATTGTTAAAACTGCTGATTTATAGGATTCCCACTTTCTAGCTTGAATGTATCTGTCAAGTTAATATTGACTAATCTATTTTGCTTGTTTTTAATTGTTTGGTCTGTCAAACTTAAGAAAATAGTGACAATATCCTAGAGCCAAGGGGATGTAGTCAAACACTGTCCAAAACCCAAAGAAATTCAGTTTTATGTAATGTAAGGTCGTGGCACGGTAGTGCACGGCACTGTCTCCTTGCATTAAGAACCCTGGTTCACCCGCAGCTTTTCTGTGTGGAGTTTGCATGTTCTCCCTGTGCCTGTGTGGGTTCTTCAGCTTCCTCCCACAGTCCAAAAACATACAAGTTAGGTTAACTGGTGACTCTAAATTGCCTGTTTGTGTGAATGGTTGATTGTCTTAATATGTTGGCCCTGTGATAGACTGGCAACCTGTCCAGGGTATACCCTGCCTCTCACCCAATGTCAGCTGGGATTAGTTCCAGCCCACCTGAGACCCTGAAGGATGAATTCAGGGTCTCTGACAGACCTGCTCAGCCTTACTAAGGTATAATTGGACTCTCTGTTTGGGGGAGGGAATTAGCAAATTGTCAATACCCCACCCCCCACCCCGTGAATGTGTACCGTGGTCTTTCATGACTCTTATGTGAAAGGACCGCACATTTTATCAGAATCACTCTATATTCCAGGCACAACTGCTGCAGATTGCCTCTCACCTTGGAGGGACACACGTGTGTTTAGCAAATTAAAGCTTCAATTGACCTGGTTGTCTGTCTCTCTTCCTTATTCCTCAACAATCTCTCTTATCTTGCCAAACCCACCCTGTTGCAGTCATTGTGGTCATGAATGAATTACCCTGACCGACTTAAGTAGGCTGTGCAATAAATGATTAACAGTTCTCTCCCTCACTCATACATCAAAATAAACTTAAACCTGACTAAGTGAATGCACCACTGAGCTCTCATTGGTTACTGAATTATAAACTGAAAAACATACAGGTTGTTCAGGAAATGTCAAATTCAGCCAGTTTCTGATTAAATAAAATTTTATGGGCTGTTCGGGCTTGTTTGTTTCTGGACCCAAACACAGACACAGAAAACAAGGTCGTCAGAAAAAGTGGGTTTATTTGGATAAAAGGGAACAGTTGTGGGAGATAACCATCAGATGGGAGGCAGGCTGAGGACAGACAGGCAGGTGAGTGAGGAAGGAAGGCAGGTTTAAGTGGTGTTGGCTGAGATACTATGGGGATGAAGAAGCAGGGAATCCTGAACCCTTCACTTTATATCTTCAACAACTAGTCTTAGAAATAGTGAACTTTAGGGAGTTTGAAAAACAGAGACACACATAATCATTTCAATGCCCAACACATAGTTTAGTGATTGATACAACATGCCTCCATATGACAGTCTGCAATAAGTAAATGGTTTACAAATCAGTTTCAGAGGTGCTCTTTCCATACAGGTTTTCCCTTGTCTTCTTATCTTGTAGGGCAGGAGTTGGCAAGTCAGTTTGGCCCTGTGACAGTTTTTTTTTTCCATAGCACATATCACATATTGGCTATTATATATATTATTTTATATTAGTGGCTGGCAGGCCACATGTTGTAGGGCGTTCTGAGTTTTGGGTGAACTCCACTGTGTGGGAGAATTTTCTTTACAGATAAACTCATGGTCCTACCGCCAGTGTTTGAAAGAAAAGGTAATTCATGTGAACATCCAAACTCTAATAACATTGTCAACTGTGAATCCATATTCAGTTTCATATTCATTTTTGCTTATACCAACATTAGGAAGTGACAGTTTAGAAGATGATCAAATCTACTTTTGAAATTGAAATTTCAGTCCCACCCTTGCTCTGTGGGAACATATTTCATCCATAATGATTCATCTAACGGAAAGGTCTGTTACAAAACTCCACCCAGTCTGAAGGAGGATGCCTCCTGAATAATCAACCAACCTGTATGACAGATGCTGCTATCAAATCCATCTGTAGTGTTTAGCTCTGTTGAAAATATGAACAGGCATAAAGCTTGTTTGTCACCAGAGCAGCAACAAATTCTCAAAAAAGGCATCTGCTTCAAAAGGTCATCCCACCTGTGCCCAAGGTATGACAAAACACAATGCTGAAATCTCTCAAGTCCATCTCTCTATTGATGGAATGGGAAAAAAACAAAGTTATAAATGGAAGCAGTAAAAGCAAAAGGCTGGTAGTTTAATTTAATACAACTAAAGATAGAAATTGCCTTATTTTTGTACCAGATTCTCTGTCTTTGCCTAGCAGGACACATTGTTTAGAGGACTGTATCTGTGAATAAATATTAATCATAATAACCATCATTAAACCATCGTTAAGATACTTTTTCGTTTTATGTTTTTAAATTTCTTTTTCTGTTTTTTGTCCTATCTGGACATTTTGGAGCCATAACATTTTTCAGAGGCTTGAGAAATCTCAAAAAACACAGCTGTATTTTATAATATACAGAGCAGAATACAAACAAAAGTTTTCCTGTGGATTTCTATTATTTTCAGCTGTTTACAAAGGAAGCATTCTTTCAAGATGACTGGATCTTCCTTGTTTTGGAGGCACTAAATTAAGTTTGAAATTGACTCCTCATTTGAAATGCACTTCATCCAATAATGTCAGGTCAACTGGCATGACAAACAAGCAAACATTACCATGTCAGTGATTGTCATGAGCAACGTGTTGATCTTTGTTTCATTTGGCTGGCTGAGACACCTTGATACACTGGTTTCACAGCCAAAACATGACAAAAGGAAACAAACATGCGCTCAAAATTCTACCGCAAACAGTGGTTCTCAACTCTCTAAACAAATTTTGTAGCTGCAAATATGTCAGAGTGGTAAGCTTTGAAAGTTGAGTGGGTCTGAATCAAGTGGATACATTCCTCTCATGATTTTCAAAAATAAATATCAAAATTCTGTAATATGTTACAAACACAAAAAGCAAGAGCAACACTCTCTTTAACAAACTGCACAGTTTAATGTTCAGATGATATTTACAGCATGATCTCTGCCAGACTAGATATGCTGCAAAATTTCCTGCTATAATAATCAAAATGGCCAACAGGAGAACAAAAGTGTGAGAGAGCTGACAGCTGAATATAAAAATATTAAAAAGAAAGGAAATCAATCGTTTCTAAGCTTCTCTCTTCTTATTTCTTTCTGCACTATCATTTTATCTCACTGTCATTGATTCTGCCCACCCCCATTTTATTCTGCAGTGATCAGTGGTTAATCCCATTTTATAGTCAGATGGACAGATAGAAGGTCTGGGTTTCAGAAGCATGGAATTACCTTCTTATTACACTGTGGTTATCAACATGATTTATAACTCATACTTTATATGGCTTTTTACTTTCCAGTGCACTCATGTTTAGATGAGTTGGATAAAGAGTTTTTAGGAAATGGAGATTATGAGAGAAACAAAGACTTGATGAAGAATGTAAAACCATAATTTTGCAGTGTCCACAAAAGTGATACCTTCATGGTCCATGGGGTAAAATACAAGCAGATGTCTGCAAGAGCTTATAGAGTTTACAGAAAACTGTATGCCTGCTTTCATTGGTGTTCCAGTCAGCTGAAGGGAAGAATGCATACAGTACATAATGATTAACCCCCAAGGTTTGTTTGGGAATAAGTGGATCCCAATAGTCACTTGTTACCACACATCAAAGAGTCTGCTGTTTCAGCAGAATTTCAAGTATTCATTCATATGTATAAGCCAATTAGGAGCAATCCATTCTAACAAAGAGTAAATGGACCTACTGTTAATTGCCTTGTAACGAGGCAAAAGCCCCAAATATTGTGTTTTAATTGGGGGCATTAGCAGTAGCAGCCTGTGGAAGAAGGGATTTGGGTTCACCAATCAGGTTAATTGGATATGAACTGTACTTGGCAAGTAATTTTCCTCTGTGATCATCAGATGAATGCAGCAATTTTGGGACATCAGCCAAAGTACGATAGTCAGCTGAAGCCGAAGCTCTGCAGCAGAAAAAATCTAAAAGCTAGCAATCCGGATTGTGACATGTGATTACTCAAGACGAAAACAGAGATGTTGAGGGAGCACCAGATGATTGGTTTTCTAGCTCTGCCAGTCTCTTGGGAATTGCTGTTTTTTATCAGTTCATAGAACGGATCAATGTTGTGATGAAAAACACTTCACTCTGTGACTTCGTCATGACTTCATCACCTTGCTGGCTTTGGCTCTCTGGTTAAAGCCAGATCCAACGGTCCCATCTGATAAACGCCACATAAAATGTCAAGCAAGATTAAAAAGATGTTTTCTTCTAGTTGATCCTCTCTAGAAACCCCCAAAGGATTGTTAGGGTAAAGCTGGATGATGCCAAAAGGTCACTTCATCTACACTGGATAAAACCACTAATCCACAACCTATGGTATGTTCTTGTGATTGTTTTTTAGTCATACAAGAGCAGAAGAAACATCTGCCTGTCCTAGATGTACTGGAAAATCATTTCAGTCCACTTGTCTTCTGTAAATCATCACTTAACAGCCAGTCAAGTGATGATTTACAACATTAACATTTTTGATTCATCAGTTCTATTCAAATAATTTAAACGGTACAGACTACAAAAGTAGTGACTTTTTGCATTTTGGCTAGTGATAGTTTTAATTATTTGCAAGGTATGCTACTGTACTGATATTTTATGCAGTTGTAATAATCTTGGTGAATTTGGTGACTTAATAGCTAATCTGATGTGAACTCCTTCTTCCCGCATCTGTGAGTAAATGTTCCCTGACCACAGATTCAGGACCTGCTGTGAACTCTCAACAAGTCTCTTTAGATTTCTGTCTGTCCCAGTTAATCTATTGCAATGACTGCTTTCTGGCTTAAAAAGCTCATTAAAGGTTAACTTGGTGTCCTCTCTCCCACTGGGACTTTTCAAGGTAACAAGATGGGGGATAGTGCTGTGCTCACTATGTGGATCAGCTTATGCATGCAGCTGTGGAATACAGTCAACACGCTAGTTGGGGGAGGTGAGGAAGAGCTAAAGACGGAGGGCATAGGGGATATGTGGCAACCAGGAGACTACAAAAGAGATCAGCTCTTCTTCATTTCAAAGCTCTGCTTTCAGGAAATGTTCCAGGCAAGAAAGTCAGTGCAGAGGTGACAACAACTATACAATTCAATGTGGAAAAATGTTGTAACAGTTTTGGAAATAAATAATCTAAAACTGACTTAATATTGTCAAGTAATCAATTCTGTCAAAATAGTATTATTCTAACAACAGACTAAGGTTTAATTTAAATTTTTTGTCATCAGTTAAACAAATTATAGCCCCACTGAGGACAATTGGTTTGTCAGCTCAGATTATGTTGGCGAGTGTTTAAGGAACAGAATGTACTCTTGGACAGAACACCTAATTATTTGAGCCCAGCCCTATTGAGAGCATGTTAAGGATAACACATGACAGATAATAAAATTGTCATAACTGCTTATCTGCTCATAAACAAAACTTGTGACAGATACAAAAAAATACCAGGAGAGGCTAGGGGAAATGATCAGGTGCCTTCAAGACTTTTTTTTTTTTTAAAGTCCATCTTTGCCTTCATGAAACTTAAGGAAACTTTTTTTAAAATTTAGAAAAATATAATCAACTCATTAGACCTGAATCAGAGTTAAATTCAACTGCTCACTGTTGCACAACAAACTGCCCCTTTGGAGAAAGTGAAGATTAACTGCGCTGTAATCAAAACGCTGAGAGTCACCCTTTCTCTGACTCTGTCTTCCTTTCTCTCACCCTACCTCCCCTCCCTCCTCCAGCCTCAGCCTCACTATGAAGCCTCGTCTGCCTGTCTCCATCACACTGGGAGGTTGTGGCCCTCTAAGCAACAGTACTGAAATGGTGGTGACCTGTGTACTGGCTGCCTGGGTAGTAAAAACAGTGAAAAAACAGTATTATATAAAATGGACTGTAGATCACTCTGCAGTCTGGCTTCTGTCCAGTAACCTGCACAGAAGTAGCTTTTAAAGTAAATATTAGTCTCTCAGGGAAATTTTTTGAGGCGTTAATATATTTTCTTTTATTACTTTGGAAAAATAAACATGATGTAGCACAGCATTCATTTGTAACACACACACACAAACAAGGAACTTGCTGTACTTTCACCCAGTTTGACTTGTGTAGTCCAACAGAACAAAAGCTCATCATGTTTAGTCTTGACTCTCGAGTTTATCAAAAGTTCTGTGTATTTCCTCTTGGTCTTATTCTCCTCAGGTCTGCAATGCATCATCCATTAACCCCTTAATCCCATATAAATCCATCTAACCAGGGAGTGGTGATTACTATACTGCAAGCTAAAAAAGAATTTCAAGTTCTATATCTAAATTTTAAAAATTGCCATTTTTCAAGGCCAAATGGGTCTAAACTGACCCAAATGCCCCATGAGTGTTTTCTAAAGTGATCCATGGTTAAGTTACTACAGTCACTAAGGTTAATGAAAAAACAACTCTGATTGTTAGTAGAAGTCAGAATGCAGATCTTACTTTCCACTGTCAAAGCTACATATTTTGTACAGCCAACCATCCACCCAGGCCTCCCTTAGCTTATTCCCACAGCTGTAAGACATTCCTGCACATCCCTGGACTTCTTTCTAGTGTGATGAAGATAAAATTGTTTCCATTTTGATAACTTTCCAGAATTGTAAAATCTTGTCTTTGAGTATTACAAACCATTATGTAGTTTGTTTTTTGTTGTTGTTGTTGTTTGCATCTAAAAGCCTTTAAACAACCTTAAACAATTTTGAAGCACAGTTTTGAAGCTGGGCTGATTTCTGTTAGAATCACTGCACCAGTAGATGATCTGTACAAGATATTGTGTACACTATACAGTTTTCATTGAGTGTCGCTACACAACAGAGCGAGCTATGACTAATTGCTCTACAAATTGACCCAAATACCAGTACGTGTCAACAAACTCCCTCTGGTAAACCATTGTGTATGTAGTGAAGGTTTGGATGAGGAGACTACCTAGTGAGATCAACATTCTTGTGAGTGAAGGAAATTGTACAAGCATGTAAAAGACATATTTATTAACATTTATAAAGTGGAAATCCACTGCATAATCACTCACTGCAGCTCACTGGAATTATTTGCTTCGCAGCGTGTCAACAATCCTAAAGATATGTGGCTTTATTTTTTAACAAAATGCAAGAACAGAGCAACTAAAACACTCATGTATGTCTCTAATTTCTAACCATAGTCATTTTGGGTTATGTCTGTATTTTGAAAGGACTGAAACTGTTTGTTGGTGTGTTGAGGTAATTGTGGATAATGTGAGATTTTTTGTGTGAAGTTAAAAGCTTGGTTTCATGTGCTTCAAATTAGCATGTAAATTTGCTGTGCACACTCCTCCCTGATTTTATGTGAAAATTTTCCTTCCATGAAATTGACCACTATGGCTGGTCTCAATTCAACATTTCACAGTCTTTGGTCCTGCACACATTGGGTGGCATCTTAAGCCATTATATTCATGAATGTGAGGCTGTGCGGAGAAGAATTTCAGAGCCCAAATGGAAATATGTACAGAAATCAGGGCCCAGTCCTGATTCTTTCTGCCCTCATTAGCTGCAAAGGGATTAGCCCTCATGCTGGCTGCCCTCAGAGCAGTGATGGGAGGTGGGGGGTGTAGAGAAAGACGATTAGGACATGTCCACCTCTTCCCACTTGGAAATGATGAGAGACTATGATAATATGAATAGGTTCAGACATGTGCAGAGGGAATGACAGAAGTACTCAACATAGCATCCAAAGAATTAGAAAGTGTAATAGCTAGAGGTAACCTTGGCAAAAATCCTTATAACTATAAAACATTTCATCCAAATTCATCAAAATTAGGCATGAGGTTTATTTCATGTTAGATATTAAATAAGCTTTCTAAGCAAAAGTATTTTGTATAGTGAATCCTGTTGTGGATCGTTGTTGGTTTTATTAAATGCATTCAACTGAACTAGATCACCTACAGGAAGGGGGGTCAGAGGCTCAATGTTTTTGCCCAGGGAAGGATCTCTGCTTTGAAAAGGGGAGTATTAGCATCTTCTTGCAGCCTCACTGCTCCTTTTATACAGCAGCCCCGTAGCTGTCAGCCCTGCGTTGCTTTCTTTAGTTTGATCTGTCTGAGGCTCTGAATCCTAACACACTCCCTTTCTTTTCTTTTTTTTCAATTATTCATCCATGCCCACAGCGAATCAAAGGGCTGGAGATCATGACACAGATTGAAGAGAAGGTTCCTGATATAGAGACGGATAGATTGATTGATATAAAACATCATCACTCAAAGTAAAAGTGGCCAAATCAAAGTGAGGGAGATAGATAGAGAACAGACAGGGCGAAATGGAAAGCATCGAGCTGTCACAGCATGCTGCGGTGATGTGTTTGATGAGCAACTTGATGTCAGTGATGTCAGGGCGAATGATGCTTTGATGACACAGTCAGAACTTTTCAGGGTCAATCAAGGTCTATATCTACAGCACACAGTTTTTTCCATTACATCCAGGCAGTAAAAGCTCTGCCTGAGACTGCAGAATAGCTGGCAAGGAGCAACTCTACATACATAGCATGTATACACTACACACTATACAAAAATATATATACAAATATAATTACTTAGATTGGTGAAGAAAAAAAAAATTCGCTTGCCCCATTTCCCCACTGAAGTAGCTTTAGGGTTGGAAAACTCTAGCCTTAATTCCATACAGTAGTATGTTATATATCAGTTTGTTCCAGCTCTTCATTGAAGTTAAAAACACACATTTCCCCTCAAAATTTTAGCCAGACCTAATTGCTATCTTCACAAACTTTAGGATCTCCTCTAGAATTACAAAGTTTTGTGGTTTTGAACAATGTTTGGTTACACAGCATAAGTATGTAAAGACAAGGCCCACTGGTGGATCACTGCGGTTTATAAGACCATTGCACTGTCAACTTTTAGTCTGTAACTACAAATTAGAAATACTCCACATGCTTTCTTTTCAAATGAAAGCTCTTTAAAAGAGGTTGGAGTTACAAAAGGATTGCACTGCACTGTTCCCTGTTTTCCATGTCAACAGGTCAAACAACCACCGGTTGAGTCTCAGTCTAAATCTAAGGTTTCCTACTGCCTAGGATTACTTCTATGTCCTTCCCACCGTACATATGCATATTTCTCCCACTGGTTTTAACTGCACATTCCTGTTTAGATCTTTGACTCTATGTTGGGATGACATAATACCTTTTTTGGTTAAGTTTTACAACAGTAAAATTTTCATGGTTTAAAATTGACCATGTTTGCAGTGAAGGTCTACAGAGAAAATGCTTTTGGTGCATTTTTTATCATTATACTGTGAGTGGCAACTTGGCAGCAAGGCTGGGTGGTGGCACTCTATCCAGCTCTATAATACATCAATGATGTAGTGAGGTAGCTTTATAGGAGGATAATTTTCCCATTCTTTATCCTGCCTAAGCTCTGATTCGTCAATTGTCTCTCCAACTGAGGTGAACAGCAATCAATTGGCCAGATGTTGGCATCTTTAAAAAGGTCAATGGCTGCTTCAAAGTCATAAGTCTTAACTCTTAAAAACAAAGCAGCATGGAAAATTTGCTACTGTACTGTAATTGTGGACTTTGTGCATACTGCTTATATTTTGTGCATAAAAGGCAAGATCCCATATAAAGCTGGGGATAGAAAATTACAGTGTTTCTGGTATGCAGCCTTATACATTGTTCTGTTATATGAACTCCTTAGAAACTATGGCTTGCATGAGAAAATTGTACGTCTGGTGAGGCCACCTCAAGCAGCCCTATAGACCTTACTTGCTTCCAGCTGACACAAGTGAAAGAGGAGGACTTCACCAGTGACTGCTCTTCCCTTTAACTGCTTGCTTTGTTGTTGATGGATTTAATAAAAAAAGCTTTGGTTAGGCAACCACTTTTAAGTAGAACACGGTCACTGGCACCAAGGTCTTGTCCTGGTTTCATCACCCGTTTCATCATTTTAGAAAACAAAAGGTTTCCTTATTTTGGAAATCTAAGAAGCACTGTGAGTCATGTACATATATTTGAGAGCTAGACGAAGTTAGGGGTTGTAAGCCCACTTGAATATTCATGCTATACAATCTGATACCCATCGTCATTTATCTCTAAATATAGGATATAAAGATAAAACAGGATTACAGGACAACAATTCATAAGCGTAGGCATGGTAGGAAATTTGTAATCTGCAAAGCAAGTTTACAAGCATGAAGAGGCCCCCGAGGCCTTCAGTAGATTCCAAGTAGCCATTATGTGAGCTGATCTTGAGAATGTACCAGCGACAGCATGAGGACTTCATTTCATACACGTGTAAGCTAAACCTCCCCATTTCATGCTTCAGCCAACATGTATCCTCTGTTTTCCCAGCAAGCACGTGATGCCAAGGAATGAGTGGCTTCAGCCCATTCACATTCCACACAAGCCACAACAGAGCAGATGGAAAAGTACAACATGTGACATATGTGGCAACCTAAAAAAGAAGGATGTTCACTGACCCATTAGGTTTTTATGTGAAGATGTGTGACAAATCGTGAATTTGTGTCTTTTTACATGGAACCCCACCCCCACCCCCCTAAACAAAACCTTGTGTTGACATGTTGTCTGTACAGTACTTACACTTGATGAAAATGGTCTTTCAGCTTTCAGCCTTTAATTGGTCTCATGTCAGTCTTTTTCCTTTCCTTTTGTAACTTTTTGCTTTAACATTTGCTTTGTAAAAACTGTCAAATGTTAATAAATTTGACTCAAGTAGTGTCATTCAGAAACATTAACACTCAAAGTGGAGTTTTGTAATAATGAAACTCAAAATTCAACAAAATTAATCTCATAACTAGGATAACTACCTTATGGTTGTACACTTCTGCCAACCAGTCAAGTTGCAGGAAATATAGTCACAATCTCTCCTTCTGTTCCTGAGTTATTGTGTTGAATAATGGCCAGAAAAGTGTTTTTGCAGAAAATCTTACACTAAGAAAATTAGTGAAAATTTTGTCACACTAAAGTTGATCTTTTGATACATTAAAACCAGTTACCTGTTTTCATGTTGTGACTGATCTGTCATCCCTTTATCCATTTGAACATATGTGAAATTTTGTCATAATTAGTGTATGCATTTTTTGTTTGATGCCAAAACATGTTTTTTGAGGTCACAGTTACTATGACCTCCAAATTCTAATCCTTGCTTCCACGTGCCAAATTTGAAGACATTCCCTAAAGATGTTACTAAGATATCATGTTCACAGGAATAGGACAGACGGATGGACAGATGTATGTGTGGATGGAGCGACAACCTGAAAACATAATGCTTTTGGTCATGGCTGTTGGCAGTGCAGAGGTGTAAAAGAACATTTAGGAGAGGTTTAAAGCACTAATGTTGCATCAAAACTGACAACACGATTATCAGAAAACAAATAAATTTTCTTTATTGGTTAAAAGATTTTACAACTTCTGATACTGGACACAACAATGGTAGGTGGGCTTTTTCAGTGCTTTTTGCAAGTGTGCACAAGGTGTATGGCAAGAAATCCATCCTCTCTTTTACTCTTTTGTCAATTATACATTCAACTGCCTCTGGTTTCGGCGTAAAATTTGTCCTTCAAAATGTGTTGTAAACACCGTAATTACATGAGAGATCTTTTGAAAACATATGAGGTAGATTCTGTTAACTGCACATTTAAAATATGAAACATATTCAAACATTTGAAAAGCCAATCAATCAATCAGTTCAAGCCTAAAGGGGTTACATTAAACAAAGGAGTTTAACAGTTCCTAAAATCCTTAATAGACTGTATTCAGTAGACAAATCACAACTGAGATCTCTGTTTTTGTGGAAATCTCTGCAACACCAGTTTTCATTTTGTGCATCAGGGTTAATTGAGTATTTTGTAATGTTTTACATAGTTGCCTGAATAGACCAATACTGATATCCTTATTTTAATTATCATAACAAGAGAGTGCCTTAATAGTGGTCCCATGATCAAAATAGTGTACGATGAAACTAGAAAATGTTTAAAAATGATAAAAAACTTAAATCTTAAAATGTACTGCACAACTGGTTAAAATAAGGGTATTAACAGAATTACAATTGTCAGGGATAGGTCAGCAGAGAAGTCGGGTGACTGTGAGAAGGGCTACGATGCCAGAGAGGACGGGGCGTAAATCAGCAGTCCCTGAGCGCGACATACAGTGTTCCCTGTTCTGGCCGATGCAGGCTGCATATGCCATTACATGGGGGATGTAGTTCTGCTCATGGACCCCATGAAGCAGGTGAGCCAGGGGACCTTTAGCAAATACAGCAACATCCTCTCCTCCATGAGTCTCCATGCTCAGAGGTACGGCCGCCTGGGCCTGGTAGTTGTTTTCCTCTGAAAGGAAGTGAGACGAAGAAAAAATGTAAATACTATTGTTCTTTAGGCAACAATGAGGCATAAAGGGGGAAAAATATTCACACTAAATTAACCATTACCTGTGTAATTTCAGTCCTCTAGTAATCCTAAAATAACATACACTGACCTGGTGGCCACACAATTTTACTTACCGTAGTCAATAGTGGACACATTCTCCCTCACACCATTGACAAGTTTATACCCTGGTCCGTTCCCATACAAAATGGAGGTGAAGGGCTTTTGATCAACATCACTCAACATGGGGGCCAGACCTATGGATGGAGACAGAGCATTAGGCATTTTTACTAAGCTATCATGGCCTATAAAATAAATAGTCCTGATGTGCGTCATAATAATTTCATACCAAATATTGTGTTTCCTCTGGCTGTGTAGCCTCCAAAGTTGAACATGTGAGAATGGTCAGCAGTAACTATGGTCATTGTATCGTGGATGCTTGTCATGAGATCTGCCCGGCCTATGGCCCGGTCCATTTCCACAGCTTCGTACAGAGCTTGCTTGGCCTTGCCCTCATGGTGTCCATGGTCAATACGTCCCCCTGAAAGAGGAGAAAACATTTTAGGCTGGTTTATTCTTAAAAGGAACAAGTTTGTATGACATGTTTGACCATGTCTGAAGCTGTTCAACCAAGAGTTGCATGGCACACTATGAGACGGTCTGAAAGCTTTCAGACTGTCTGAACTTTTCAGAGTAGCTGTATGAATTAAAAAATAATTTGAAAGACAAGTTCAATCCCTGGGTATGCTCTTACATCCACAAATCTGTCCAATTGCTGAGTGAATGCCAGACTTGACATTTTCACAAAGTTATAAAAATTGTCAGATGCAGCACCCAATATTCCACCATCAAAAAGGTGTGGGTGCAGGGGTTTCAGATGTGTTCAAGAACCCAACAAGCACTTTGAGACAGACTGATTTTACTCTCACTTAGGCTAGCTGAACAATTGTTGTGATACTTGCAGGTATTTACCAAGTACACAAGATTCATGGTCCTACTAAATCTAATGCTAACACTTTATGCTAATATTTACATATTTACCAGCACTGTTTAAACAACCATGATGATAAGAACAGACCAGTACAAAATGTTACTGGAATGGCTTGTGTTTTGTGATCTCCTACACAGGTTGCTTAGAATAAACAGCAACAAATAAAAATTAAAAGTAAAAATTCCCTTTATACCACAAACTATATTTCTCACCTTTCATGGTGATGTTTGGTGACGATGTGTCTGAGTCCTTAGCTGCTTTGCCTTAGATTTTTGCAAGCTTTTATGTTTTTTATACTTATTCCATTTAACTGTTACTGAATGTTTTATTTTTCTTACTGTATTTCAACATCTGCATAAAATGTTTCCATCAAAGGCACAATTATGCAAAGGGAACTTGGCAGCAAAGTAAAAAACTTGGAAAATGGAATTTTTTTTATTTAAACCAAATGCCAATGAATCATTAGAATGTTTTCTATTGATTCCCAGTGTAGTGGGTGGACGATGAGGACTATGATTGTAACAGAACCTGAAGGGATATTTTTCACCATGTGAACACAACATATAGCCAATATCAAAAAAGCTGGGACCTCTTCCTTCAGGGAACTCTTGCTAATCACAGGCAATCTTGCTGTTTCTACCAACTGTTACAGATGGTGCTTGATGTGCTTACAAAACGGGAGCGCTCCAAGCATAGCTGGGGCACTGGAAGCGGTGTATTGCTGCACAAAGTGACTACTTTAAATCAGGTACAGATTTTGCTTGTTACAGGCACAGTCTCAGAACTTTTTGATTGCACCTTGTATAGGTTTATACTGTGGTGGGGTCTGTGAGTTTATCAGCTTCATACAAACTTCACTTCTTGATTATATAAAAGCTAAATTGGCTCAGAGCGCTTGTGAACCATGTAAAAATGTTACAGAGATGTGGCTAGGCCCTAACAATAGACTGACTTATGGAAAAAAGGGTTCATACAAACATACCAACCAGTAAAACAGCACATTTAGGAACAACAGTGCATATTTTAAAGGGACAAAGACAAATTTGTCTACCTCTTGACAATTTCTAGTGAGATAAATTTTCATGCTGCTGAACTTTTAGCAGAAAACACTATTTCCATGGTATCTCTTAACACCCTTTCCTTGTGACTAATTTTCCATTCCTATGGTTTGCTCTGCTGGGAAGACTGACTTATGTTTCTCTTTGTTGTGAGTCAGCAGATGTGATTGATTAATTCAATTTATTTCTGTAGAAGTCATATCATAGTTGTTGTTGCACCGTGTATGCAGTCAGCTGATAAGCCACACCACCACAGTAATGTGAGCACAGTTTCCCTGTGCCCCCAGTCCTCCCTTTGTTTCTTGCAGTAGAGAAACAGAGGGAAAGTGTGCAGAGGCAGAAAAGTGAAAAACAAAAACACATACTAATACCTCTAAAACTCACTAATTAACATGCTGTATCTTGTTTGTTTAATCTGATCAATCTAACAAATCCATTAAAAATAGCACTTTGTGGTTTTAAAGGGAGTTAGTTTTCCAGTATGTCTCAAGTCTGATGATAAAAACAATGGGAAGCACCTTTATCAGGAGGCCACCAAGCCAAATCATCAAATACAACACATTGTGCTATTTTATCTCTTGACTGTCAATCCCAGACTAGAGACAACTCAGTTTAGTCCAAATTTTCACATCTCCCAAATCATTCGTTTGTGCCTTAGCAGATGTTTATTGCGACAGTTCACACTGCCTCTATGATCCAACAAAAACTATGGCCTCACTATGCCTTAAACAAAGTCCTTGTCCAATACAGCCCCCATTTACAATGGTGGATTTGGAAAGGGACAGTCTGACAAACCTGCCCGCTATATGCTGCCATTAGCCAGGCATGCCAAAGTCTGAAAGTAAAACCATTGCTCTCAAGTTCCCTTTTTTCCATTTTTCAGCTTTACATCCATTCCTTTCCGTGTGTACAACTAAGTCCAACACCATGAAAAGTTTTGCAGGAGAGACCATCTGAAAATGTGCAAATTTACACCCATTTGTTGGGTTTGTTTATGTCAAGACAACAAACATATAGAAGATACAGGGTTGTTAGAGAGAAATCAGGGAAGGAGGGTGAAGCATTGTGAACTGAGTCAGTAGACACGTCTGAAAGATCAGCAAATGCCAAGCAAAAGACAACAGACCATGATAGAGGTACAAATTCACCTTCTACAAGCAGGTAAAATCCACTGGGGTTCTTCCTCAGGATCTTGATGGCCACTTCAACCATTTCCGTCAATGAAGGATCAGTTTCGGTGTTCCTCTCCAAGTCATACGTCAGATCCCCAGGTTCAAAGAGACCTGGAATAAGAGAGGGCATGGTTCAAGGAGAAATGGGATATTACATGCAGAAAATAAGCCCACAGCAAATGCATACACATATGGCTCTTCATTTACACTTCAATGAGTTTTATAATGACACTGAGACTGGAAACTCACCCAATAAGTAATCCACATTGTTAGGGTTCAGTGATAAGAGCTGCTTCTTGTTCCATACATAATGGCCTTTCTGCACAGTTAAAAAAAAGAAGACATAAATGTACAACACAGTGTGACTGGTAACACTGCAGTTGCTTTGAACTCCTAAATATGCAAATGTAATTGGGAAGATAAAAGAGAGAGCAGAGAGAGAAGAAGCGCAAAGAGGGAAAAGGTGGAGAAATTTACTTTATCCTTCATTCTGTCAATCCACTCCTGCACCAGGTTTCTTTCGTCTTTCCGTGTGCCGCTGTGCTTCGCCACACTAGGGTACTCAACATCCGATGTGTTTTTGGGGAACATGTACTTCCTCCCTCCACCCATAATCACCTGAAAAGCCGCAGAGTAGAAAGCAAAATTACAGTCTAAATCATAGCCCTTGTGGGACCAAATTAATTTCTTGTTCTGTCAGATTGACGCTTAACTAGATCAAGCTAACTAAACACAAACGTGCTAGTGGCTCTGTGATAATGTATTTATGCACAGTGGTGCTTTGAGCTAAATGCTGACATGCTGATGTTTAGCAGGTCACTATGTTAATGATTTTAGTTTAGCCTGTTAGCATGCTAACTTTTGCTAATTAATACTTAACATAGTACAGCTTAGGCTGATGGCAATGTTTTTCAGGAATTTAGTCATACACCGAAGTACTGAGCAAATTAGCATGTCTAAAACAAGAACAAGTAGATATTTGTTACTTTTGCCTGTAAAATGACAGAAATTATTAATTGATCATCAAAATATTGCTGATTATTTTTCTGTCTAAGTTCTGATCAGAATCAATATTTTCCACTCACATCAATGTTGGGAATGTTTTCGAAGAGCTGTCTGGCGATATCCTTGCAGCCGGCCTGCAGGGCTTCAGCTGGCATCTCATTGTCAGAGTACCAGTCTCTGTCCACACTGTGGGCGTAAGAAGCACTGGGAGTCGCATGGTTGACACGGGTTGTCGTCACTATTCCCACTGACTTGCCTGCAGTTGACACACACACATATGCAGCTGTCTGAATAAGGGCTGAGTCTTTTTTTTTTTTAGGTTAGAGGAGAGGTTCAAACTCCCTTTCAAGGAAAGAATTACTCCACAGCCAGATTATATTAACCAATAAGTCTTTTTACCAGCACCTATCCTTTAATCATGTAGAAGTAATTGTAAATCATGTGAAAAAGATCCTGTTGAAATTTTCAAGAGCAAGAAAGAAAAACACACACAAAAAACAAAACACATCACATTGCAAGTTTGTTTTGATTGTTGATATCACTAAGTCCTAGCCCAAAAAACCTCATCATGTCCACCAGTGACTAATGACTGGAGTTTTTCAGCATAAAAAGTAAAACATTACAGCTGACAGTCTCATAAAATGACCAGATGAAAAACACATTTCTATTTGCTTTGTGCAGGAGGTCATCTGCTGCCATACTCCCTAAGGAATGATGGATTTCTTCTTATCTGTGACCCCTGACCCCACACACATGCTCCTGATCACACCCTGACCCTCACTCACCCCCAACCCCCCCCCCCAGGATACTAATTCCTTTTACATCTCTTGTCTCCTTTTCTCTGAGCCTTTTATCATTTTGTCTCTTAAGTCCTGTGTTACACAACACAATTTCAAGCAGATTACATAAGGCTGTGAGGTATCCTTGGAAAAGCTTTAAGCTTAAAAAAGCGAGCCAACTTTAAGGTTTTGATCAAAACTATATGAATGAGATGTGGTTCTTTATTGTGGTCTGGCTCCATGGATACAGCATTGAACTGATTATTGAAATTTGAGTGTGTGACTGGTTTTATATGTGCTAACAACACTACAAACCACTTTAAAAATCATTTGAATCAAGGATGCAGATACACAAGGGTTCACCTCACCGCTGTATGCCTCCATCAACCAGTCAAGTTGCAGTTTACAGCCATTTCTGTTACATCCCTGTCTGTCCAGATTCACATAATATATGCACTGAGGACTATAAAGGAATTAAATAATGACAAATGACCACCAAATTTTAACCACTTCATCTCTGAGTCCAAGTGAACATTTGTGCTAAATTTGAAAAAATTACCTAAAGGCATTCTTGAGATATTGTGTTCATGAGAATTGCACAGAAGTGAGGTCACAGTGACGCTAACCTTTGACCTCCAAAAGTTATCAGTTCATCCTTGAGTTCAACCGAGCATTTGTACTGAATTAAAAAAAATCCCTCATGGCATCCCTGAGATATTGCATTCACAAGAATGGGATAGGCGAACTACCCAAAAACATAACGACTATGGCCATTGCTACAGCCACAAACCTTAAGAAACTTCATAGAAGGAATGGCAGGACTGAGAATTTTCAAAAAATAAGTAGTTAAAAGTCTATGTCTTGTATTTTTCAATGAGAACACATCAAAAACAATGCTTTGGGTCAAGTAAATGTCATTTACAAACTGCTCTGAGGATAACTTTGGTTCAAAGGATGAACAACTGAAAAAGGAGGAATAAGCAGTGAAAAAATGTGTATTAAAAGCATCACTTTAAAGAACACTTCAAAGTCAGTGCTTTGAGCAATCAAGCCATCCCGTTGCGTGTTCCTACTTCACATTAACACAGCATTAAGTACAGCTAGAATTAGGTTTTCTTGGACATGAAACGCACAATATAATTTGAAAACAACAAAAAAATTACAATTATGCGTCTTTGGAGACAAGGAGAGGTCTGTAAAAATAGCTTGTATTATGTCACATTAATTGAATGTCACTCTACCTGCATCCTTAGCCCATCTGAGGATGGAGGTGACCTCGTTTCCTTCTGTGGTGTTACACTGGGATCGGACAGCAGCTGCACTCACGCCCACCGTACCTTCGTTGGCCTTGACTCCACAGAGGTAAGCTGTAGCTGTGCCTGCGCTGTCTGGCACCTGTGCATTAGTGTTGTAGGTCTGCAGAGATACAGGCCATTGACATGTGATCAGAATTCAGATATCAAATGGGATTGTTTACAGTCCTTCTGATTGATTTGTTCAAACATTACTAGACTGGTGCTGCTCCAACAGTAACAGCCACTGATTAAACACATTTGGTGCTCTCGGGGGTATTTGCAGCTTGAGCTGAATGATTAGACAATCAGCAGACAATTAATCATTAACTATTGTTGATTTATTGTAAGTCATTTATTTTAAGCAAACATGAAAAACATAGTTCCAGGTTTTTAGTGTGAGGACATGCTTTCTCCGTTTTCACTAATAATCAGACAAAACAAGCAATTTGTAAACATCACCTTGGGCTGTGGGAAACTGTGATTAGAATTTTTACAGTTTTATAACATTAATTAAGATAAATAAGAATCTGATAAATCAATAATAAAAATAACCAGTAGTTGAAGCACTACTTATAACTGCAGGATAGTCATTCAATTATGTTATCACAGTTCACATTCGGACCTCTCAAATCTGCATAAAAATTTGATAGGCATGTGACTGTGATAATTAGTTTGTAGAATCAGTTCCAGTTAAATACCTTTAGCCATCAGTAGCAATTTTGCACATAGCTTCTTAAAAGGAAATTCAAGGATATGTTGACTTAGCATATTACCTATAAATACGGTCATTGCAACTATGGCTAAATATGGCTACTCTAATATGGCTAACTACACATCTAGATCAAGGTCAACTTTGCACTATCCATGGAGTCACATTTATTGGGAACATGCCAGGTTGAAATATATTGAAATTCTTTAACTACTGTATTAACACTTTGTTTTTGTATGAGTAGTTCCACACAGTTCTAGTTTTTGGAATAATTATATATAGCATCCAACTTTTTTACTTCCTAAATCTCTCTAATCCTCCAAATCCTGTTTCCTCTCTTTGAATATATATCTGCAGTTGTACGGAAATATGTGTTTAATTTCAGTTCTTCAGTGGGATGCCACCTACATTACAGCTGGCATCGACAAAGGAAAATGTCACCCAGTCAACATGTAGCTCATTGATCTGTTTTTAATTGTGTACGTAGCACAGAGAAATAATCTATATCGGGCTTTAGCTGAATAGACATCACTTGTTAGTAGGATCAATTGATAGTTTTAATGGGATTTGTTGACACTGAGAAAAATATAAACACTGCCACACTTGCTATATACTATAAGCTTTGCTATTGCTACATAGCTAACGTTAGCATTAACAGTTGTTTACTCACCAAGAGCTTCAGCCATCGTTGCATTTGCAAAACAACAGGTTAAAATATGCTCTCCAGGAGCACTCATTCTATCATGTTGGACTGAGAGCTGACTAAACTCTACAGTGACTCACTATTGCAAAATGGTATTACAGGGTGGGACGGGATGAGGCTAGGTGGTTAGCATATTAACTTCAGGAGAAGAAAAGATGTGATGGAAATAGAGGCAAAACAAGAGTTGACACTGGTGTTGCTTCCTACTGCTGGAGATGGCTCTTGGCAAATAAAGGAATGAAGTTTGATGCTGAACTTGCAATGTTTTCCTAGACTGGTTTCTCAGCAGCTGTTAATGATAATGTTGGCTATCTAGCGATTACATATAGCACCTTTAACTGATGTGGGTAAAGCTGCTGTTGCTGATGTTGTGTGTGACTGTTTTTAAAATACAAAATCTGTAATATAATGCACAGCCTGTATGACGTGACAGCCTAAATGACCTTGTTAATGGTCATAGGCTTTTGTCAGAAAGCTATTAATGGCCACAGGGAGATCAATACATTACTCTATACTGTGAGATATAATAACCAAGTCAGACCTTGGCCAAAGATACAAAAGGGAATTTGTCCATCTCCAGCTGCGTCTCTTCTCCACTCTGTCCGTTCAGCTGACCCTTCAAAATCCGAGCAGCTGTCACCGTGGGAATGCCCATGCCTGGATACAAAAAGCAGGTGGACTGTTAGGATTCCATTAGTTTTCCTTCAGGGTAGGAAAGACAGAGCTTGCACATGACAAACGTTAGCACATTGTATTCATTATTTTTGTGCTCAGTTTGCACTGCAGCATATGAAAGCCTGTTTTCTTTGACATTTTAGAACAAGTTCACTGCTGTTCCGCAAAACATTTTCTTAAATACAAATTACTTCAAAAACAGATAAATGTGGGACAAAGAAGACAGAGGCCACAGGAAGAAAGGACCTTGTGTAGTTAATATTTAACTTGCTGGATGAAATTTAACTTGCCATGATTGATGACTTTTTGTTGTCACTAGAAGTGAGGATGTCTTGTATAAATGTGTAGCCTGGGTGAATTTAAATTTCCATGACTTGTAGGTGTTTGGTTTTCTAAATGGAATGCTTGAAATTAAAGATAATCACAGGAGAATGTGAGGAACATTTTTATATACTTGAAGTTAGCTGTTTATTGTCATCTTACCTAAACCTTTCCTTTCCCGTATTGTACGCAGGGAGAGAAACAAATTGCAGTAAAACTCACACTTACTCGAAAAGCTGCATGGCATAGATAAATTGTGGCATGTTACACAAATTCTGAGGATTAGACATAAAGGTTATTCACTGTGCAACTGAACCTTGTAACTTCCACAGAATCCTGTGATTTTCCTGGTAAAAAGTCACCAACACCTGAGAAACATTTTCCGATTAGACATTAATTTCCTGTTTCCTGTGCGAACATTTTTAAAAAGTTGTAAGACGCTGCCTTTTATTCTCTAACTATTCTACGCAACGGCATGTATGCTGCAGTGCGCAAGAATGTCATGTTGTGCCTATAGTCCAAACAGAGAGAGCAGAGGCCCGATGGAGGATAAAAGTTATTGTGTGACCAATGAGCGTACAGACAGAAGCCCAGTGATGTGGTGGCAGCACAGGGTTGTTTTGTTTTCTGCTATTCATTAGAAAACATTTGAAAAATCTCATGTATTTTCCACTGGTGTGCTGTAACATCATTACATCTTAAATAAAACTGTTAGCTCAGCTGGATTGTCCATAATTAATCACATCTATCAAAAAATGACAAGGCCAGGGTGGTCAAGGCTCTGCACTGACAATTAGGATGTTAAGTGATGAGATTACTGAAAATCTGCAACAAGGTTACCTTCCACTTTTAAGTAGTTTTATACAGGGTTGTGGGAGGGAACTCATAATTTCTTGCCACAAAATCAGGATATAAAACTAATGATGTGGCATCTTACCATCTCCGAGGAAGAGGATGAGATTTTTTGCTTTGTTTGTATTGAGAGTTTGCAGAGTCAGAGCTGTCCTTAGGGTCTGCTGAGCCCCCGCATTCCAATACTTCGGATCCTTCTCTTTCTCTGTGTGTCGCAACAAACAAATAATAAGTGTTGTTAGCTTTAATATGTTACAGGAAGCAACAGGTACAAGTTTTGTCTGTGAGAATGCCGAATGTAGCGAATGTGGATTATATTAGTCAGAATGTAAAACCACATCAACATACTGTATGACTGACAGATTCGGTAACACTGACCTGACTGTATATGCTGTGTATCATCTTATATGAGCTCTATTAACCACTGTAACCACAACATGACTAGCTGTAACTTAAATAGCAACAACTGTGATAATCAGATAATGGTTTAAGTCATTTTTAGGTCAAACATCCTTAGTCTCCTATGATAGTGAGTTGAATGTCTTTGTGTTTTGAACAAAAAAAGACACTTGAAGGTGTCACCTTCTGGGAAAACATGATGGACACTTTTCAATGTTTTGTGACATTTTAGAGACCAAATTATTAATCAGTTAATTAGTTAGAGACATTGTAAGGGAGCATAGAGGGACATTGGTTCAACACACTGGACAAGCTTTACCTTTTTGTTATAGAATGTTGTAGAAAGAAACTGTCATAGGGTGATTTTTTTTTTTGTTATTTCTGTGGCATGAACAAATTGAATACATTGGCAATAATATCCAATTGTTAAAAAAACTAAACAAAAACAGGACATCCTTTGGATGAATAAACTTTCACCAAGGTCAAACATCACCCTAGAAAATATCCAATTGTTTAAAAAAAAAAAAAACAGGACATCCTTTGGATGAATAATCTTCCACCAAGGTCAAACATCACCCTAGAACCTTGAAAACCTCTAGTTGCGTGCTGGATGTCTCCTGTTGAAGTTACAAGACGGCTGGGCAGCTGTTGCGTTTGTGCGGCAAGACTGAAGAACAACACACTAACTTACCAGGGAATTGTGGCTTCCCCAGACTCCCTAAGATCAGACAGGAGCAAATGATGAGCAGGGTTGTCACCTTCATGTTGTCGTCTGTGTGTGGCTGACGTATTACTCTAGACAGCCATAACATGCCACTTTGAGAAACTGAGAAAGCCTGTCTGCAGTCGCCTCACAGCTACAAGAGAAAAAAAAAGACACACACTAGTTATTAAGTCTGTGTCATTTCGACACACACTGACACTGACATATTAGCTTAATATTTATTTACTCTGTGATGATTCGACTGAGCACATGTATTTCAGCCAGATAACACACCTCTTGCTCATGCCGTGTGTTATCTGGCTGAACACACCTCTTGCTCATCTACCCTCTGTAATTGACCAGTATAACCACAGGCTTGTCTTATTGAATAGGCAACCCCACTGGAGTACTGGCTCTTTGCTTACTGCGAGAAGTGGTTGTATTACTCGTTCCCTTCTCTCACACAGGCTTTCCAAATAAAGAATCAGGCAAAACAAGGCTGTGTGGAGAAGAAAAAGAAGCACTAGAAGAGTACAACTAGTGCTCTGTTTGCAAGCTATCAAAGCAGTGTGGATGAAAGATATTTCTTTGCATTGTTGCTTTCACTTGTTAAGATCAGATCTTTCAGCCCACCATCGGGCTTTGCAGCAGAAACAAAGGGAAAACTCTGTAAAGTTAAGCTTGAGGCCTTGCTGTGAATGTAAGTAGTCACAACAGGGGCCCTTATGGGTCCTGGCCAGTCAGGCTTTCATCTATAATTATCCACACCCTCCTCCTTTCTTCCCTGTGCTTATAGTCAAGGTCATTTTAATGGGATTGTGCTCCATAGCACTGAGAGGTTTAAGGGCCATAACAAAGCCGATTAACGCCAAATGATTGACTGGAGACATCCATCCCCTATCAAAAAATAGTCAAATTTTTATCACAAAAATCTTTCACCTCTGTAATTCTGACATAATGTTTCTTTCAAGGATTCTTTTTTTTTTTTTTTAAAGCATGGGCAGGGTTGCGTGTAGATGTCACTTCTCCTAAAGGCTTGGCCTGTTGCCCATCTATCATACCTATGAACTGCACTTTTCCATACTGACAATAATTAAACAGCTTGCTCATCAGCAACTCCAAAAGCTTGTTCAGACCGGTAACTGTGCCAGGCTCCATGTAGTTTAATAAAAAACAAGTCTGAACCACCCAGGACGCATACAAGTATACTCCTGCACCAATCAGGCATAAGTAAATAACAAGGTGTGGAATTAATTTGCGGTGACGTGCCAGAAGTCAGTTAATTTTTACCATTGCTCGGATGCAGCAGGCCAGCATGGCCTCAAAACCTCATAGGTCCACCCAGAGGCAGTGAACCAGCGAGTCTGCAGGTAAAATAGCAAAGCAGTACCACCACAGCTACCAGCAGGATGCCAGTCAGGACAGTGGTCAGTATCACATTAGATTCCACTTCAGCCATGGTGTTCACCAAGTATTTGGCTCCTCCCGTGTGTCCAAAATCCAGCTGTTGTTAATTGAGGTGAAATTTTTCCCTGGACCAAATTACTCCACCACGTCTTGAAATGGTGAGCTGTCGGTAAAGCCCTGAAGCAAATCACACAAGCACTTACATGTGCTACTCCAGCAGGTAGCAGCTACAAAGCATGGATTAGGCTTTTAATTATGCTCAGAAGTGGAGGGCTGACAGATAGAGAGGCCGACCTTCGGAATACTCTATCAAAACCTCTACTTTTATCACTGCTTCGTGTCTGGAAAAGCAAAGCAGATGGGTGCTTTGTGTGGTTTTTCAGACAGACAAGATTGTGTTATCTTCTTTGTCTCTGTTCCCCCTGACTGGCAAGGACACTTAACACAGTTGCCAGTTTTTAAATAGGCAACTTGGTTTGCTTCTCACACCAGTCTGCCTTGTATGCACGCAGAATAACTAGCATTCAAACAGAATTTCACACTAACAGGGATATTTTATTTATTTTTTGCTTTATTCTATTAAATATCCAATATGTCACTATGCATGAATATTTATTAGCTAAATTTTAAAAAAGATAATAAAACAGATTTTATAATAACTGTGTCAAGAGTTAAATGGGTTGTGGCAGTCTAAAGCAGAGCCACCCAAACTTTTTTATGCCCCAAAACCTCCAATTATATCTGAAAAAGTCCACACCACATCTATGATTCTGTCCTTTAAAAGCCCAAATAATACATAACTGGGCACAGAATAGCATTTTATAGCTACCTCTCATACATTTAAGAGGTTGGGGGGTGGGGGGTGCAGGGAAACCCATGAAGCCAATGCAACCAGTTTTACAATCTCCAATTCCTTAAATCACTTTAAGATCAAAAATGACAGCATAAAGTCTTTTATTACATATTAACAAATTAAAATTATATCCTTAAGACCATCAAAGCTTAAACATTGTGTAAAACAAGAAAAAAGCCAGTTGATGTCGGTGCAACAGATTAGGGGGAAAAAAACATTTTTTTAAACAAAGAAAAAGAAATCCAGTTTGGATTATTTAACATTGCAGAACACGGATAATCTCACTGATCGGATGCTGAGAGGAAAGATGCAAAAAAAAAATATATAAAAAGGAAAAAAGAAAGAAACCCGAGTATTTTAGTCTACACTCCGACAGCGCGTTTCTCTGAAAACAACCTGTTATCTGTAGAAAACAAGCCTCCCCAAAAAACTTCATTGTAGTTTTTACTCACTGCAAGTAATTCCCCCAGGCAGGAATCTACATCCAAATGTGCGAGCAGTTCATTCAGTGCTTCTCCATTAAATGTGTAGCGCTGCTTTCACGGTCCTTTTTATAAGGCCACAGTTGTTCGACACTGGCTCTGGAGGTCTGAGAATAGCGGTCTGTATCCCACGAGAGAGAAGGAGAAACAGAAAAAACAAAAAACCTTAGAAATAACGATGCCATGCTGCTGCTGTGGGAGTAGATGGACCGAGAGCTCCGCCTGTCTGACGATCGAGGAATTGGCTCAAGGACAGAGCACCATTATACTCAAACTGTGGAAGTATTCAGATACTGTTTAAGTAGCAATGCTACTATTAAATGTTATAATTCTGGTCTATTATTAGTGATGCTTTAAAATTAATACAGAGATTTAAGGTTATTGTTGACTGAGGTGGAGGGAATTTTAAATATGTAAATGTAAAAATGTATTTAATGTTTATTTTTTAGGGAGAAGTATATATCATGGACTAATGCCACATGCCACACCATTTATAGGTGAAGTTAGTTTGTAGTATTCACTCCTAGACTGGCCTTTAATGATCGAGACAACACATAAAAAACAGCACCCAAACACAAGGAAATACTCAGAAAACAGCATCAAACAGAAAACACAACAGGAAAATACATGTTAAACTCCATAAAAGCTTAAAACTTGACAGGAGAACATGCAAAACTGCACAAAAACACACAGTTAAACAAGAAAGTGCATAAGCACCTCAACACAAAATGTTCAAAACACAAAGAGCATTCATTAAAAAACATTATATTTTACAAGGTGATCATGTATTATGAATTTAAAATCTTCAGCTGTAACATAACTAAAAACTACAGCAGTCAAGAAATGTTGTGAAGTACAATATCTCTCTCTGAAATAGAAGTATAATATCATGAGGTGTAATTACTCAGGTACAATTGCCTCAGAATTGTATTTCTGCCACTGCAAAAGTACCTATAGACTAGCCCATGTTAATAGCCATCAAGTTAGACAACATTACTGGAGTAAGAAGGCAGGCCTCAAAAGTGACTGGCAGTCAGATTCTACATTTATTTTAGGCTCCTTGCTGTTCACTGTGGCCTCCTTTGGATGTCACTGTAAGACCTGCTTCTGCCTTTCAGTTTGTGAACTGCATAGTAGGGATTGCAACATTTGTTTTCTCTCTTTACATTTCCCTTATGTATTAGCTAATCAGCATATGATTCGCCAATTAAAAAACAAACAAACAAACAAACAAACAAAACTCTGGCGTGAGCATAGCATGTGATGGGTTTAAAATCACAGTAGCCTCATTAGGATGTTCTTTTAACATCCAACATGATTGATTTTCTTATGTGTGAAGCTGCCTCCATACTTTCGATTGCTTTTAGACCCAGCTCATCCCATGTTCTTTCAGAGTATGTAATGTTCTTTCTGCCTGGAAAATCAATCTGAATAGAGCAGAACTGATCAGGGCCAGACCAGAGCCTATTTTTTCATTTATTGATAACTCTGTGTTGAGAAGTGTTGCACAGTTAGTAACCGTTAGCAGTCGCAGCAGAACAATGTAGGCACCACTGACACTAAAGCAGTCAAATGCAAAGATCTAAAAAGCCATACAGTAGATACTCAAGTACCAGTCTCAGAGTAATAGGTCATTAGCTAAAGTAACAGATTATTCTGATCAACACCCATTTGGCACACTGAGACAGGGTGAGGCGATAACTAAGTGCTTTAAAGTGGTTACATAAATCAACCACCAGCTGTGCTTAAGTAATTAAGGTGGTTCACTCTGACGAGTTAAGAAAAAGCAGTAACGCTGTCACAAATGTGCTTCAAATAAAGGTTTTCGGACAGCTAGGTTAAATGTTAGCTAGTTCAGTCATTACGTAAACAAAACTATGCCAAAAAACAAGGCTGCTCATTTTTTATCTCGGTGGCTTTTTTCAGACAAGAGACAGAACATCCTGTGAGATCACATATAGCGTGTTTTTTCCCCTGTTTCTTAGAAGCATTTATGCGAGGACATAACTTCCGGTGTAGCGAAGAAAGTTTCAGTGAACTATCTTGACAGTGAAGCGCAGCCTCTTTGGTTGTTGTAGCCGAGGCTCACTCACTGTCCCCCCCCCGAAAGCAGAAAGCACACCAGAGTCACGGCGGAGGACCATTTGACAGTACGGTAAGAACACGTCCTCTGACTATTAACGATACTCAGATATTTCATTTAAGTAAAACACGAAGCGTTTAATCGGGTTTAAAAAATATTTTTGAGAACTGACACAACATCACATGTGCTCAATTTGGCGCTGGGATTGATTATTACTGGCTTGTGTGTGGTTGTTTACAAGAAAGTAAATGTTTTCCACACAGCATTTCCTTGTAAAGTTGGACTATATAACAGTTACGGGACCATGCATGAGGTTCAGTGACCTTATCGTTGCTGCATTGTGTTAGAATATTTTGGGACTTGAGGGTTTGCTGCCACACAATAACTTGTCCTTATAAGATAGCCTATGTTGGCACTCTTTTTTTCACATTATAGATCTAACTTTTTTCACATCTTCCTGTGTAATTCCAGTAAGAATTTTGAAACCCCTGTGGTTTCCCCACCAGAGTTTCACATATACTCAGGGTGGGGAGTCTGACATCCAACATCAAACTACCTCTCCCACCTTACAGGTTATGTGCTATATAGTAGCTGCAACCAACACCACATTATAGCCAAAATTACTCTGCAGCCGCAAAACAGCTGCATGTTGTTTGTTTGATTCACTGGTTGCAGAAACTTAAAATTAGTATTTACTCTCTAAATGTTATCTTTGGATTTGTGTCATTTCATTTATCTTCTTCTTTTGTCTCTGAGGGAAGATTGTAAGTGACTACATGAAAGAGATCACCAATCAAAAATATCTTAGAGCAAACAGTAACTTTGGACACAAATCTACTGGAGAAGATCAGTGGCAGATGTGAAATTTCATCCACTGATTTGTTTGAGTGTTTGTCTAAAGTAAACTGACATGCTTGGAAACACTTGCCCACCCAAAATATACAGTAACAAAGGGTCATTTTGTTAAATCGGTTGAAGTGGAGGAGGAAAAAATGGTAGTAGGCAAACAAACTTTAAAGCTGAAGTTATGAAGTGCTACACAGGAAGCTCTTTGATAAAGATGCTATTTATTAAAGCCAGTCTATTGCATCTCTTTAAAGTCAGCTGGGCAAGACATGAAGTATTTTGTTATCACGGGCAGACATTTTGTGTCATCTTACTCTGTGTCACTGGTTTCTCCTTTTAATCACCAACTAGTTCTGCAGTAACTATGTGTTACTCTACCTCAGTTAAAGCAGTTAAAATGCCAAAAAACAAATTCAAACCAGTTGTCTGAATGCTGTTAAGCAACTTGCTTCAGTGAACTTTTATAATGTGCAGACATTGAACACACAGATCACTAATTGTACAAGCTAATCCCTGAGTGATTGATTAGTTTAATAACATTAACACGGCTCTGGATTTGATGCACTCGGGGAGCTTGGTTTACTCTGCAGTTATTCATTACCTAGGTGTGAGCGTGAGTGTGTCTGCAGGGCGCCATAACAACAGCAGGAACAGGTAATCTCCTGTTATCTGTCTGTGCCTTGGCTGAAAAACTCATTGTAAGCAAGCTGCCATGTGCCACTCCTTTTAATCCTCACCTTATGTTGACAAAGGTCTAAGCAGGAGCTCTTTAAATTGCATTTTGGATACCAAAAAATCCCATAATTGACTGTTTTGAAATGTATCGTATGTAATGTGAATACACAGTATTGTGGCATGTTTTACTGCACTTTGCATGCTTATAAAACCTGGGCTGCTTAAAGTAGATACAGTGATGGTGACACAAAGCCTGACTGTATCTGGCTGATATTTGATCATTGTACATACGTCACAGTACCTCAAATGTGCATATAATAATGACTTAGGATGTTCTGTCAGCCAAGAATCAGAAGAATTTCATGGCTTCGCCCTGCATATGAATGACCACATGAGAGAAAATGCATGCAAGCTCTTTAATTTTATTGTTTTCAAATTGCGCGCATGACAAAAAATAAACCAAAAGTGTTATGATTCTGCAAAAACATCCTTGGCTTAGTTAAACAATACTACTCCAGACCAAGAAGAAAAGCTGATTGCCTGGGAAAATAACTTTTTTTGTGTGTTGAGGTTTTACATTATCAGGGTGTTTTCTCCAAAGGAAACATCTCTTTGCTATGGAAAGAAAAAGATCCGGAGGTGTCTTGACGTCAGAGGTCAGGAGCTTAAGCCTGAGACAACTCTGTCTTTATCTGTGGCCTTCAGGCAGAAACACAGAGGACTGGACACAAAAGATAAAGTGTAAGAGCTGCAGAGGCTAGAATGTCTTCATGTTGAGTCATCATCTGAATCTGTTTGTTAGCCTCTCTTGATACAGTCAACTTGCAGACACAAGCACATACTGTACATGGCACTGGGTCAAGACCTCATGCTCGGGTCAAGGGCAGCAGTGCATGGCAGCTTGTGTCACTCCAGTAAACAACCTCATACATAATACAGTTGGTAGTGTGTGCAGTTGCAGTGTGTGCATTTTATCTTTAGGTGGGATAGTGCTGAATCAGGCAAAACTCTTTGTGCTGTGCTTGTTTAATCTTGTTGTAGTAAGAAGTTTAAGTGTGGTCATGTTTACATATGACATTGTGGTATTTCTGGAATGTTTTCCCAACCTCAGTCTCCTCCTTTGGGATTTATGAAAAGGGTTAACTGATAGCTTTACGCCTGAAGAGGAAGTCTTTTTTTTTTTTTTTTGCAGTCTGTGGGTCACCTCTGTGTGACAGGGTGCATGCTATGGGTCAAAACTGAATAGGAGAAGTTGTATTTTCACAGAAACGTGCCTCCTGTCACAGAGGGGAAGCAACTTGTCTCAGCAAATGTGAGGCTCAGATTGTCACTTGGATTGTTTTTGGGCCTTTAGTCTTTAATTACTAATCTTCTGTGGTCTGAGCCCACATCTAGACCAAAGCATTTGCCTGGCTTACCATGGTGGTTTAATGAGCCGCCTCTCTTTAGATGCAAAACGTGTTTACTGCCAGCTTACGTCAAACACGTCTGTAAATTATCAGTCGCCTCCTTCCTTCCACCGATGTCCCTCTGTCAGCTTCATTTTTTTTTTACACTATTCCTCTTCTTGTTTTCTTCTATAAATTATTATCCTGTTCTCATTTTTCACCTCAGAAACAAACTTGCCGAACTCTGTAACACTACAGTACAGTGCAGCACCCCGATCCCAAACACAAACATACTCCAGTTATTCTTGGAGGAATGCCCCTGCGCTACAAATAATCGTCTGGTTTGAAGGATCAGTGACGAATTACTGACGCATGTTTGTGGTTTACAGCCTTACTCAAAGGCCATGGCCTCACATCGCTTCCAAGAATTGTGGGATACTGACCCCTCATACTATCAGCTTTTCTGTGGGAAGACATCTTCATGCCCTATAGGACACAATAGGAGATTTGCTGCAAACCGTCCAGAACTGACCTTGACCACAGACTATTAGTGTGAGAACTGCGTCATTTTTTATTTTCAAATTGCTCCCAGTTGTCACTTAGCGTGACTTCCAGTAAGGTAGGCCATCAACAGGAACTCCTCCATAGGTTACAGTTTCTACAGATGTTATTTGACACGCCACTACCTTTGCAGCACGTCATGGCATTCCAGCGAATGTTAATATGTGATTCCAAGTTTCAGGATTATGCAGATATGGTGGGAGATAATGACTTGCTGTATCAGGTACAAAAGGTCATGAGCATATTTCCTAAGAAATGGCTGAAGTTAGTCACTAAATATCACTAGCAGGAAAAGGAAGGCAGTATTGTCACTTCAGCTCAGTGTTTTTTTGTTTTGTTTTTTTTGGAGGGGGGGGGGTTCAAATTGTGCGACAACATGTGCTAGCACATCTTCACCCCAATGCCGGAAAAGTGTTAAAAAACAGTGACTATGTGTTGAGGAATGTGTGTGTGTGTGACAACATGGTCTGTGCTGGCAAATACAGCTATCAGTTACTCTGGTCGGAAGCAGAGCACATGACAAAATCAGGGATATGTTTTGTAACACTTTTATGAGGTAATCTTAGTTTGAGTTATTCATTAAACATCCCTTATTTTTTTAAGTAGGACAGCTAGGGTTAGGTGTAAGGGGCTAGGGAAAGCTTAATGTCAGTGGTGGGTCCCCACAAAGATAGGTGGACAAGGTGTGTATATTTGTGTTAAGAGAAAAAGTCAAACATCAATATCCCCATTAGGCCTTTTGCTTTCAGCTATGGGTCATTTGAAACCATTTATATAATTGAAAGCGTCCTAAAAACAGTCGGCGTCCTCTTACTTCTCTCCTTCTCCCTCCCCCTCCCTGTCTGTCTCTCTGCATCTCTCATCACTTCAATCCTCCATCTTTTGTCCCAACAGTCCTTTCATAAGCTGATAATGTGACTTGGCTGCACCGGGGTTTAACAAAGTTTAAAAACACTCAGGCACATGAAGGGGTTGGACATTTGTGTGATATTGTATGTAGCTGTCATTTTAGGGTTAATTTAAGGCCAAACAGCAATTCCCCCCTCCTGTTGTCACGGGGGTTGATTTGCGGCATCTTGCCTGATTGAAAACAAGATTTAACAGGAATCTGTGCTCTTGGTTTGCCTGGAATTCTCTGGAATGTTTGTGGTGGGAACATGATTTTTTCCTCTGCGGCATGTTTATGTGAAACAAGTGGGAAATAAAATAAAGCATGGATCTGCGACTGGACTGCCCTCTGGTTATGTTTACAAGAAAATCGAATCTTTTGTCAAGTAAACATTTATATTGAGTCACTGGTTTGTCTTTGTTCTGTGGATGTTAACATGGGAAGATAGAAGCCAGAGCATGATGGTAAATGTCCAGCAGGGATAGAGACAGATTGTACTGATTAGAGTCTAGCTACACATGTGATGTATGTAAAAAATATTTCAGCTTGGCAACATACACCCAGGATTCTTTCCTGCCAGTGTTACCTCTGCATTGTTATGCATGTTGTTGAGCAACCAGCCTGGAGTGAGCCATGTTTCTGTCAGACTGACAGACAGCCCAAGTTAATCATTTTCAGTGTTGGCAGTGCAGTAAGAATCAGATTCAGACATGATAATGCTGAGCCTCATTTTCAGCTATAGGACCCTTCAGTGCTAGTCAGTAAAATACATAGTGAGTATCTAGGGCAGCAGCTAAACTACTTTTTCCTTATAGATTAATTTGTCATTTTCTCGACAAAGTGATTACTTGTTTAGTCTATGAAATGTTATTGAAGTAGTGAAAAATGGATTTTTAAGCTTCCCACAGACCAAGTTGACATCTGGTTGATTTGTTGCTTGATTTGTTTATCCAACCTCAAAGGTATTTCACAAACTTATTATATATGACCAACAAAAGCAGCTAATTCTCACATTTCAGTAGCTAAAAGCAACAGCTGTGACATTTTTGCTTGAAAAGTGCCTGAAAAGATGAATCAGTCATCAAAATAGACGCTTGTCCATTTTCTTTCCGTCGTCTTATCGATTAAATCGACTATTTGTTTCAGCTTTGTGTATCCTTCACGCCTGACACGTGTTGAATTAATTTCCCTCCTCATAAAAAATAAAATAAAATATTATAAATCATGCAGTGTTTAAGCCCACGTTTGACAGCTTGCACTCGACTTCTTCACTGATGCCACGTGTGACACTTTGAGTGTTGATGTGTGCCACCATCTGTTGATCAGTGGAATAGTGTGAGAGCAGCAGCGAATGTGTCAGAGACCTTTCATCTGTGCCCTTGAGTGTGTGCATGAGACAAGAAAAATGGTAACCCACTTGAAGTGACATTTCTGCATAACTCAACCAGTGGTCAAACACTGCACTGACCTTTAACTGGTTTCAAAGTCTCATGGATTTGTTTAAATCCTATAACATTTAACATAACATAATTCATTTAACCATACAAATTACCGTTCCTGTATATAATTAACAAATGAAAACAAAATAGTAGTATATTGTATAATGTATAATGTATAGTATATTTGATATATTAAGCTATTTTGGATTGTTAGTCCCATATTCAGTAAGTAGATCTGTCATTTTTCGACTGAGCAGGCTCCAGTCTTTCTGTTTGAATTTTGGTGGGTTGGTGAGTCTTGTGTTTACACTTGGATCACAGATTGTATTTTTATTAAAGGGTGTATGCTGTATGTTACAAGCCTTTTGTTTCTATCAATGGCACAGTAGTATTAATGAATTAAAGAACATTATTTTGGCTGTGCATTGTTGGAGTGTGGGCTGAAAAGAATGGAAGGGTGATAAATTGTTCAACATGTTTGCAATAAAACCATGGAATCTATAAATGGTATTAATGCAGGATAAGATTTTCCTCAATTCATTTTGCTGGAGATTAATGCTGTTTTTCAGATTCCTCTTAAAATATACTTGACGATCTCTTGAGCAAAATTAGGAATACAGTATGTGCATGGTCAGCTCTGCATATTCATTATTTGTATTTTCAATCATAAATGGACTATTGTGTGAGGTGGATGTTATATTAACGTGGCTGAACTATATGTTAGTAGTTAAGTTGTAAATTAAGGTGGTTACACACACTTACTTCTTTTTTATCACACAATTTTTAAATACCTCTCATTCAACATTTTCTTTTTGCATTTAATGAGGAATAAACTATTTAAAATGTAGTGTTTGGATGATGTGTTAGCAGCCCTGTGGGTGGGTGGGGGGTTTAACAGGCCTAGCACTGACTGTCATGCCTATCAGGTAACGGTAGCCATGGGCAGCCACTACAAGCATGTAGTGGGAGGAGGATATTTTTTCCAGGCTCCTCCCCAGAGTGTATCATGACCTATAGAAAAACACTGGGTGTAAACTACAACTGTGAGGTTCCCTCCCCTATCCTAAATGAAACCACATTGGGGAATGCACTCACACACATACACACTCACAAACACACAATCACTTCCACACACACTCTCAGTTCTGTAAGTCGCTGTAGTCAGTGCTCCTTCCTGTTTTTCACTAGTTCCGTCTTCTCTCGTGCAGTGTTTGCATAGACTGAGCTGAGGAGGAAGTCCAGAAAAAGTTAAGAGCCGCAGAACGGGTAAAGAGGAAGAGAGAGGATCCACGAGGAGTTTTATTAGGACTTTCGGGAGGAGTTTGTTGTTGGTGTTGTGACGTTTGCCCCCTGGGGGTATCTGCCAGACGCCATGGGGGCTTTGAGAGGTGTTGCTGGTGTTGAAGGGAGCAGCAGAGACATGCTTTTGATAGGAGAGGACTGACACTCCTACTCTTTGTAGACAAACTCAATGTATGACTGGAAGAGATCCAACCAGACAAACCAGATTCCTACAGATGGATTTTAGAGGGAAACCCTAACCTGAAGCCTCTGGGACTGCCAAGGATTAGACATCACGTACAAGACACACGCTCTCTCTTACACACATCAGTGGGAGAGGAGAGGGGCTTGAAGGAGCATGGAGGCACTGAGAGAGTCTTTTCTGCATTTAACTTTTCAGATGTCAACGTATAAAAGAGCCACGCTGGACGAAGAAGACCTGGTGGACTCCACTGGAGACGACATCTACCCATCATCACCCTTACAGGTAAGTATGCAAACATCTTGTGCTAAAAATAAACGAATGTGTTACTGTCAGCACTGTATCATTATACAGTAAAGCACATGGGAAAAATGTATCAGGGCAAGACTTTTTAAGACAAAATTTTTACCTTTTTTTAAAAAAAAAAACTAAGCTTAAAAAATGTCTTTGATCACAGAAAAGCAACAACTGATTCTGTGTTTTCATGGTTGCTATTTTGAAAGGTTTTAACTGGGGCCTGTGGTCATAAATCCTGTTCAAATAAAATGTAAAAATAATTTTGCCATGTGTTAGCCCAATCTGACATTGGTTTCTGTTGAAACATTGTTCGTCAAACAACTACTTGGTTTAAAGGGATGTGGTTTGTTGGCTAATGCTTCTGATGTGATATTCAGTCCTCCTCCTGCCTGCTGTTGCTTTCTTTGGAGGCCTGAATTTCAAAAATCTGCCATAATATGTTACAGAGACCAACCTGCTAAACAGATGCTTCAGGCTGCACTGAGCGGTTTGACAGAAGAGAAGCTAAACTATGTGGTATATTTGCTTTGCTGCTAATATAGAATATACAATAATTAAATCACTCTAGCTGTAATAGCGACAGACAACTAAAAACAATGGGCTGTTCATGAGTGTTAAATAGCGTAAAAATCACGTTAAACAAAATCCTAGCAGTTTTGCTGGATGTTGAATAATGCAGACATCCATGGAAAAAACAAGTAAGGCTCTCCATCTTCAGGTGAAATTATATTATTAATTTATTCTCAGAGCATATAGGCAAACAAACTGACCTGTGTGTATCGACTCTAGGTTTTCATCAGGGTCATAAAAATCACATTGTTACAGTTAATGTAGTTATTTTTGTCATTTTCTTTACACTTTACATTTAACACATGATTTACACCGTTTTAAAAAACATCTGGTACATGTATGGATTATAAAATTAGCCACATGCTGCGATGCTCTGATTTCAGCAAATGGGAATCTAATTTTGTCAACACTGATACTAAACTCACCGTTTTAAAAAAACGCTGATGCTACTTTTAACAAAAAAAAAAAAGGTGGTTACTGAACTAGGTCCAACACTCACAACAGTTTATCTGACTGTAAGACTTTAATAATCTTAGCAAGTTAGTTAAGCTTTATTTATTCAGAAATTCTCACAAAGGATCTCTTTCACAAGACGGACCTGACAACACAATTGCATGTATAGGACATCATAACAAGACAACTTGGTCACACACGTTAGACGCACTGATTGAATCCTTTAAATTTTAATCCTTACATTTATAGTCTGAAATATTTGCTGATAAACCTGAGATTGAAGATTTTTTTTGTTGGAAATGATAAAGATTAAGAATGATACTGCTGCTGGAATTTCATCCTAGAGTTTTTAAAGGTTTATAGGTATATTGTTAGCTCTTGAAATATTCTACAAGCTATTTCTGCATTTTCTGTTCCTGTTACTTGCTGTTTCTTGTTCTGTGGGCACTTTTAAAGATCTTTATGAAAGGATTAAATATAGTGTTTTATAGACTTTAGGGTCATTTCTTCTACTTCTGAACCTCAGGACAAAGAGCTAAGGTCCTTCAGTGCAGTCATTCTTCAGATATTTTATTTAACCAGAAATATACCTGATGAGACCAGACAGAGTGATTGAATTCAGGACTTTGACATTATCCTGCATCCAACATTTTTATCACTGTGGTTTTGGAGGTAATAAAACTGTGGCTTCTAAAGACTGTGATAATCTACAGATGGAAAGTGCAGAAGCTTGGCAGTGGGATTCTCTCAATTACCCTCAGAAGCAGAGTTTGGTCCAAACCAACCCACCACGCTGAGCTCCTGGGATTAAGAAGCCACTGTGGCTTTGGCATTTGCTTTGGTCACATTTAGTTTGACTGTTGAACTCTCATCTAAGATAATGGCAGTAAATCGGATCCTTATATATACACTTCAGGGGTAATTGACTTCCACAGGATATATGTGAGGTCCAAGATCTGGCATTTATTTACAGTGGTGGATACTCAGACTGGCCAGAATGCTAAATGTGCCCCGAGAAAGATTTGTGAGTGGCCCCTGGAATCATTCCTGTGTCAAATAAATTCCCTTGGCAGCCTCAACTAAAGCAGCATTCAGTAGAAGAAGTGGAGGAGCAGGGTGTGCTGTTGTAAGACTCACTTGCGTACAATGTGAAATCAGTAACCACTAAGACTAGACTTTCCTCCAACATGTAAATTATTTTATGTTGATTTTCTGGGAAGGTTTTGCACTACTGGTCTGGAGGTAACTGGTGACTTTTATTTGTCGTCCTCAGTTGACTCCTTCCTCATCCTTTACAGGTGAATCACAAAAGCATAAGATATGGCTCAACAGGGTTATTGTGTCTTTATCCTAATCTGAGGCAAAAGGAAAACTCTCTTTATGAATGCATGTTAAACTAGAAGTGAGGGAACAATAGAAGAATGCTTAACCTTTTCTGCGTAGGAGGGTTGAGAAGGCTGTGATAAGAGAAGCCACAGTGTTTTGAAACCAAACCTGCCGTCAGAATTCTTCAGTGCTGTTTGACTATACACAATATCTTCCACACTGTATTAGTTCAGCACATGTTTATGTTTTTAAGCTGCTTTTTAAGTCCCTTTCTGTCTATTAGCCATGCTAAAACTCTTTAAAACTGTTGACTTAATGGACGAAATGAAGCACTTACAGGTTTTTTTTTTTTATTTCTGTTTCTTGGTGCAGGTGACTCTGCTGCAGGGCCGCAGCCCTACGTGTTGTTCAGACAGGACACAAAGAGAGAAGAGGGTGCTGTTTTTAGTGTGTGTGGTGTCTGTGTGCCTGTTCATATCTCTCATCACAACTGGAGTCTTCTACAAACAGAGTGAGTTCGAAGTTCTGTTTAAACTCTGTCACTCTCTGTGAAGCAGGCTGAGAGGGTGACACCAGTTTGTTTTGTCCTATTTATTCTGAAGATTTTAAAAAAGAAACTGTTGTAAAATCAAAAACAAAGCAAGCTTTCCAAAAAGGGGAATAATCTAAAATGAAAACACACACACACACTTACACACACACACACACACACAAAGGCCTTATGAAGTAGTTGAATTCAGTTGAGAAGATCGATACCAGTCCCGTATCTGTTCAGTAAATATGAAATATTCTGAAATGATTCTAAGCTTTGCTTAGCAGAAAGACTGGTAATAGGGGGAGACAGCTGGCCAGGCTCTGTCCAAACGTACAGAGACATGGGTGGTTTATGCGGGGGGATTGTGCTGGACCATTTCCTCACCAGTGAATTGTTGCTTGTAGTCTTAGTTGTCTGTGCAGGCTAAACAAAAATATAATGTGTTAATCTGTGAGCTTTTGAGATGCTTAGGTGGATTTGGTTACGTTCAGACAGAAGCAGGCTAGCTGTTTCCTCCCGTTTCCAGTCTCTGTGCTAAGATAAGCTAATCGGCTTGTGGCTCCAGCCTCACATTTAGCTTACAGATATAAGAGTGGTGTTGATCTTTTCATCTAAAGGAATAAGCATGTCACAGTGTCAGGCTATTTCTTGAAACAGTCATTGTTGTCTCTAGATGTTGCAGAAGAGGGTCCCAGGTGTTTTCACATGTAGACTGAACATTTTAAAAATGTGATGTCAGCAAACGTTTTTCCAAATGTGTGACAGAAATCAGTTCATGTAGTCAACTGTCAGTCAGTTTTTTTAGCCACTACCGTTCCCATCATCAGAGCTGGTTGTATATGTGAGCGATATCCTCCGACCATCCAAAAATAACCAAGTCTCTGTGGGAAAGTGTAATTGTTTAATGTATTATAAAAGCAGGTCAACAATATCACCATCTGTCACCAATTAGCAAAGCTAATTTTGTCAAAATAATATGGTTATAGCTGAAAACAGGTTCAAAAAGTATTTGTAAGGCCCAAGAGGCTTTTAAGTGCAAACCAAAGAGGAGGACTGTGGCTTTTAATACAGTATATGCAGTTATTTTTTTAAACCAAAGCCACACCTTGAGCTAAGCTGCATAAAAACAACTCTAAATCTCTCCCTCGAGCTTGTTCATTATGGAAAAAGGGCTTGTGGATTTACCATCACGTCCAGGCGACGTCTCATCTGTGTTGGGTTTCCTCGAATTTACCATGGGAAACTTAATGCCACTTCCTCCCATTCAGAATCGCATGTTAGATCACACTTTGAAATAATAAAAGGAACAGAGATGAATTCTCCTTGGGCTACTAACTTCATCACCGCTCGTAACTTTATGTCCGTCTTTGTCTCGTGCCCATATATGGGCAGGTGGTGAAAGTCTTTATGGTGAGTCAAGTACCAAAAGGTGAGCTGTTCCCTGGAATTGCACTTTGTGCACTCTAACCACCAGCACTTACACTTCTCTAAACACTGAAAGTTTTATAAAGCTCTTCCTGTTAAGCAGCTTTGGTGTTACTTTAAAAAGTAACACAGACCAGCCAAAAACCTCAGTCTGCTGCCCCTACAGTCATTTCCTCTTAAAATTATTTTAGAGAGCTTACAAAATATCTATTCTCGGAAAAAAAAGTATTTTTGTAAGTCACATTTAGGTGCTGACATAAGCTGAGGAACAATGGCATTTATCTACAAGCCAGTTAAACACCCTGTCAAATGAAAGTGATCTGAACTCTCGTTCTGAAACATTTAGATGAAGTCATCCAGGCTCCTT